>NW_015635681.1:135661-155309 GCF_001515625.1 Sinocyclocheilus rhinocerous | reverse complement strand
TGGAGCCGGTATCCTCCTGTGTTCTCACCTCAAACGGGTAGAAGCACTGAGTGGCCCCCGGCTCCAGGTCGGCTTGCTAAAATTGCTCCAGAAAGTCCTCTCCTTCAGGGAACGAGGGTTACCATACGTAACCGAGACGTTATGACATCTGCTTTGAACATTACAATGCACATGATAACTTCCATTAACTATAGAATAAGTAAATCCACTTTACCAGCTAATTACTCTTCAATTCTCGTGATGCTATAGAGCTACCACAAAAACAGAAGTTCAGAGACAAAATTCTAAAGATTCTAAAGGCTTGCACACTTGTTTTGCATAAGGTCTATAACAGTTCATTTTCTTGGGTGAAATTCCCAAGGTGGTGTAGTTGGCTATACATATTTAATTAATCTCCATCTAATTGCAACTTTAACCACCTCCACCCTCTCACACACAGAAGGCCAGATGATGGCTCCACATTTCAGATCGATGCTGAGGGAAACAAGAAGATAGCTTTAAACTTTCACCAGATCAGTACGTTCACCTTTCCTTTAAAAATATAAATTATTGTCAACTTGAGATAAACTACTGAGTCTCTAAGGATGACGATGCCAGACATACAGTCTACCACATGCTTAAGTGAAGTCCAATGTGCTGGTGATCAGAGATGCTCATCTGGTCAGGAGGTGACTGGACATCATATATCAATGGCAGGTTTTAGTCTTTGGAGGGACTGAGATCATAGGTTGTGATAGGGGCAATAAAATTACATGACATCTCCTCCCACATCTTTGCAGTTTTATATTAAGAAAGAACATTTAATGAATATTACAACATGCGAATGGTCTGCTATGAGACAGCCTAGATTCTAAAGAGCAGCGGCTTGGCTATAATGTGGCAGTAATTCAGCAGGGAATAATGCAGTAATCCAGACCATTAAAATACATTTCTAGGAAGCAATAATGTCACTCCAGAAAATTTTGCTTGGTTTTGATCTGAAATGTATTTAATGAAAGGTCAGTTAGTGCACAGAATCTCTTTAAACCAGTCTTGAGCCAGACATTTGGGACTATTGATCAGTTCAGTAATGTGTACATTGTAAAAAGCACCGCCGTTAAATTAACTATACGTTAAAACTGATAGCAAAATAAAAGCAGACCTCAGGTGGCACACAAGTCATCCACCATTGCTCGCTCATTCATTACACAACTACTCAACCAAAACCCACCTTCAAATCGCAACCAAAGCAGTGGATGAAAATTAAACCCATGTTGCATGATACATTACATGGTCTCAAGCACCATCGATCATGAAGATGAAAAGCAAGAGAACATTTCCATGCTTGTCGGAGAACCGGAGATACATCTTTTCATGGCACGGTAATTGGCCGGTTGAGATAGGCAGAGCGCAATGGGATATAAATGGTTTCTTTGATGGCTCCTCAAATGGTAATCCAGCATCTGACTTCCCCCTCTGGTCGAGTTAATACTCAACATCTTTCACTTCTCCAAACACCCTGACGTATAGAAGAAAATGTTAACCTATACTGTGATGTAAGTGATCCCAAACAACTCAATTTGAGAACTGTTATTGAACATTTGAGTGAACATGAAACCAAAAGTGGAACATCAAGTACAGCAATGGCAGTTCAAACTCTTTCAAAATGGTTTCATATGGTTCAGTTGAAATATAAACAAAGGTTGACCACTTAAGTACATGCAGTATTGCTGTTGTGAGGCAGCTGTGAATGTAAAAAGTCTATATTTCTACTAAAACTATAGAAAATACTAAAAATACATAAAAAATGCGATTCATGAAGTTTCCTTTCAGTAATTGTATTCTTTTAATGAGACTTTTTATTATGAGGTCAGTTGTACTGTATGACCCAGGCATTTTGATTTTTAGAAATAACTAATTCAATTTTAATTTTTAATTCAAAGTACATGTCCATCTCACTGTATGTACATTCTGTTATGACCCTATGGTTTGTTTTGTTATTTCTCCATTGTGTTGGGAGTGTTATCGGAAACATTATCGGATTGGCTCCTGCATGCTGATTGTTGCTGTCTCCTGATTGGTGCACAGTGCTTTAAAAATCACAACATCATGGCATCATTCCTCAGCAGCCATCTTGCATTCCTATCAGTTTGATTTGTATAGAGTTTGTGGTAGTATTTATATTTATTAAGTGAGAATTAGAGACTGTAAATACTGTCTGTTTGTTTTGTGTCGAAGAGTGTTGTATCAAAAGAACTGTGTTGGTGTAGTTGACCCCATGATATATGTATGTGTATATGTATAATATATATATGAAAATATATTTATATATTATATATTTCATGCAGAAATATAAAAAAAAAGGCAAGGTCAGTAAGTAAAATATCAGATAATTAATTTTTCAAAGGCTAGGGTAGTGCAGCTAATGAATGTCATGTGGTGCAAAAAAATATATATATTTAAAAAGAATAAAATGTGCACACTCATATGCATTATATATGCTCATATGCATTGTATCAATTAAAATATCATGATTACACCATATGTTATGTCTCTATATGTCTTTAAATCTCTTGGAAATGCAAAATCAGTGTGAATACAGTGTGTACATGTCTAAGAACTAGTTTTAAACTAGATTTTTCTTTTTTTCATATGGACACTCTTATTTGCCATTGACCCATAAACCGACAGCCTACACATACTTATCTATTGAGAACAAATTTCTTCATGCAGGTTAGTACACTTTTACATAGTCTGCAGACTACTGTTACTCTGCAGTTTCTGTCCTGTGAATTCATTCATATCCCATTTACACATGCACACACACACACAGACACACAAACTCACACCTTAATGATACTAGTCACTCTCTTCCTCAAGGAAACTTGTCATACTCTGCAATGCTTGAAGTTCCCATAAGGACAGTGGAGTGAATTTTGCCGATGCTATCACATGCCTCTATCATCATCCTTTAGCTCAGGGCTGGCGCCGTGTCCCCTGGGACTGTGTCACTGGAGCATATCAGTTATAATGAGGGGCCCCTGAACCCATCAAAACTCATTTAGTGAGCAGACTGACACATACTTCTACAATCTTATATTTTGACACAAGCCGTTACAGTCACCTGAATTTCTTTAAGGTCCTGAGGGATGAATGTATTCCAATTTTAGGACCGTTTTAGTAGCCTCTGTGTCTGTATGTATGAATAAAACTAATAGTAATATGTCTAATGCAGTGTTTCCCAATACCACTCCTAGACCAATCCAAAACAAAATCCGTATTTGATGGACCAGTTCTTGAGAACTATACAAACTGAAGAGCTGAATTTGGTATACTAAAACTGAAACCAAATCCTGATATACATAGAGCTAAAAAAATATTTATGCAGACCTGTAGGATGATTCCCAGAGCAGTAAATTCAAGTGATTCAATGATAAACTTGTTTGCAACCTTTTTTCAACCAAGACTAGATACAACTTACAACGAAAATGTAAAGTTGATAAATTACTGATTCATTCAGAATGTCTTTTTCAATCGTTGTTAACTTCAAATACTTTTGAAAATCCATAATTTAGTTGATCTGATAAGCACTCACTGGCACAGTTATAAACACAACAGCATTCTTCTTCCATGGGGGGATTTGGCGTCACAATCATTAAAGAAGGCAGCAGAATTCAAACAATCTGATGACAACATTTTGTGTGCCTTATGCATCAGATGGTCAGCCAACGGTCTGTGGGCATAAAATCTGAGGCTTAGACTAGGTTCTATCTTTTTATTCTGGATGCGAATCCTCATTTTTTCAGCATAATATTTGCATATTATATTTTCTGCACCCTTTCTTCCTGATAAGAAAGTGGGGGGAAAAATGTACAAACCAACGTTAAACCAATTAGCTTTGCACACAATGCAAAGGCTGTGAACAAAGCTAATTAAGCAACAGCTCAAGCCAAGCCATCTTCAGCAGATGAAAAATAAAGGAATGCTCTCCATTTCTTTACACCATACATCAGTTGAGATGTAAGTAAACTACTGGTGGCAGGTCACAATTGACCATACTGTAAACAAACAACAAATGTTACGCAGTCACAGTTTATGCCTGCAGCTACAAATGTGTAAAATATGCTTGACTGAATTAAGTAATCACTTTGATTTCGTTTTTCTGACATGCAACTTCATTGCATCTGTTAATAAATGAAAAGAAATGAATTTGTCATACTAAAGTGTCACACACCATTACACACATATCATTTCAACTTCTGCCGAGGCAAATTATAACACTAGAGAATTGTGACTGTACATAAATATTTAAAGATGAACAGACTCACAGTTCAAATGATTTGTATTCTAGACATTTTAATTAACATAACAAATCCAGTGAAACATGCACCTATGAACTGCACAAGCAACTGTTGAAGTGGACTGATTGTTTTTTTTTAAATTTTATTAAACCGATTAATTTATTTATATAGAATAATAATGTGTACTGTAATTCGTTCCTTGAAATATGGGAAAGGTCTTAAAAGAGAAAAATACTAGTCTTGCACATATTCAGAACTCTTTAAATGTTTAGAGTGTCTTTTTCTGTTTTTCATGTTTAAGGCAGCTGAGTACAAACAGTTTTCGTTATTCATTACTAGCGCTTTGTTTTATGTGAGATAAATGTTTACCTTTGTAAATGGACAAAATAAAGAAAAATCTATATAAAGAATTCACAAATACTTTATCAGTATTACACAGCATGCCTAACTGCTTTAATGAAGCATGCACATACAATCTTTTCAAGTATGAAAGCAACCATTTTCAAATATTGTTTATTCAGAGATTAATAAATGAAAAGGGATAATGAAACTGTTGAAAAATCTGTCTATGCATTTCTTCACCCTTCTGTTTATATTTTCTCTCAGCTGAATGCTAATTTTACTTAAATTATTCTGATTAGGAAATATGAGACATAGATAGTTAGATAGATATGTTATGTATTGGGGGTCTTACATTTGTTTGTTTGTACAGCAGTGGAGTCTATAGTACCTGGAGAGAGCGATACATTAGCATTCTTATTTATTTCAATGACAGCTGCTTGACTGACATATGCAGCCTGCATTATGCAAGCGTGTCATTGCTTAAAGTGCACAAAAAAGTCCTCAGTAATAACATACCACTTCTTCTGAATAGCTAACAATGGAGAAAAAAAATGCTACCAGATGCTACCCAACCTTGACTTTACAGTATATGCTACACCAAAAAAATATATATAAAGTGCAGTTACGTTATTCAGGCAAACTATTACACACTGGGTCTGAATAACCACATTTCTACGGACATTTTATTTGATTGAAGGAACTTTTCAAATTTTGTAACAAACTTGTGCATTTCATCAACAAAGGTCTCAAAGGAACTGTCCTGTTAATTTTCCTCTCTTTCTCTCCGTCTCTTGCTGCTAATGGCATTCTTGCTGACGGCTGTTTGAAATAAATATGCTTTTAATGTCAAACCTGGTAGTGAAAAGTTATATTCTAGTGTACAGCAGGTAAGAGAGCCTGGCAGACAATAAACACAGGAGACACCAAATCTGCACTTACTCTGCCATCAGGTCTGCAGACTTGTAGCAAATTGGAGCGACCATCATTCATATATATATATATATATATATATATATTGCTAATTTTAATCATCTAATCATGCTATCAACAACAGCATATTATTTTGCTTCATTTAACACATGTATAATATGTTTAAGTTAAGTTAAGTTAAGTTAAGTTAAGTTAAGTTAAGGTAAGGTAAGGTAAAAATGTTTTTAATCCTGTAAGGGAAATGCCAAACCACTCACATGAAACTAACAAACATATATAATAATTCCAATAAACAGACCAAAATAAATATAAGCACTAAGTATAAGCACCAAGTCAGTAAAATCTATTAGACATGAAACCCACACAACGTATTTACAGTAAATCCATTCAGCAGAAATGCAAAGAATCACAACCAATAGGTGACATTCTATTCTCACAGAACCGCCAACATTGTAACCAGAAACTATGAATAATGAATCAGACCCTTATTAGGCATCGCAGTATCTCCTTATCTGTAATAATTAGCACTTAGCGGGATGCTAACCCCAGATTGTTAGCATTTCCCACTGAGACAGCACTTCTCCATGGTGCTTGATAAATCATAGCAACTTGATCTGCATTTTTGGTGGATATTGTTAGCAGATTTAGAAATATTTATTTCTCAGCCTGCCATAAAGGCAAAATAAAAAAAAAATTGGGACGAAAGTGGCTGACAGCAAAGGTCAGAATCGATCGGTCGCTGTTTATGTTTGCTCTTTCAAGGTCATTTGACAAACAGAGGTGCTCCAAAGGAAGAGAAAATCCACTCTCTTTTCTCCTAAGAGGAGAGAACGATTGTGCACTAAGAGGAAACAAAAAATGTTTAGTGGAGAACAAGAGGTCAGTTAGAGAAGAATGGAAGGTTTTTAGAGTTGCTTTTACCTCTTCTTGACCTAAAAGTGTCAGAAAGAAAAAAACGTCGTAGTTGTTGATGTCTTGAAGTATTGATTTTTTTTTCTTATTATTAGCTTCATGTCACTAGTCTTCTTGGGGTGAAATCAAATAATAAAATAGTAATAATAATAATAATAATAATAATAATAAAACAATAATAATTAAAAAAAGGTATATCTCTCATATGAAACATTAATAGAGGTGAATTCATTATCAAAGCTATTTTAATTTTTATCATATTTTTATACAACAGTTTTGCCACTAATGTTTATTATTATTATTATTATTGTTATTAAATAGTCTACTTAGTTATTATTGTGACCACATTGTCAGTGAAAAGCTTGAGATATATGAGACTATATGAGAAAAAAATAAGGTTAATATCCATTGTAAACAGAGTAATTGTATTGTGTCAAATTATGGAAAAAAAAAACTTTGTAAAAAAAAATGCTAGCTATGAAATTAGCCATAGCAATAAAGGGGCAAGACCATTTATTCCATTTTGCTTAAATGTCACTTCAACCAAAGGATAATATGAAATAAGATATGCTGCATGAGATGTGGCAAAAATGGCATTTAATGGTTCAGCAAAATGGCAAAAATGATGTAAATACACTGTTCAGCTTTGTTAGACGAAATTAACTAAATTATTAAGAGTGTGAAGAGTGTTTTTTTTTCAATAGGCAAATAATAATAATAATAATAAATAAATAAAATTCAAAATATACTCAAAATATAAAAAATATAAAAAAATCAAGGTTAATGCTAATTCAAAATATTAATAAATACTATAAGATTATATAAATAATACTAAAATAATAACACGTTAGCAGATGTTATGATAACAGCAGTTTTACATATAAAAAAAAATACAATGTAAACCATAGCTTGCAAACATCACATTCATCAAGATTAGTTTGTGGTCTGTGGACAAAATACACACAAGCACACATTCACATGCACATTTCATGAACAGTGGAAATTCCTGGCAGGTCATGTCCACCTGGAGCTCAATATGCCTTTGCAATGTTTTGATGGTGTTACAAAAACACAATGTTTTTGCAAATTTAAAGCAGTTTCTACTTTTTATTCCCAAAGTTATCTGTTAGTATTTCGTATAACTTTGGGAGACTTGTTATATAGTAAGCAAGTCATATGGACTACTTTTAAGGTACCTTTGTAGGGCTTGTCTCGTCACTAAGAATTTTGGTTGTATGGAAAATATCTAAAAAAAAATAGTGTTTCAGACAAAATATCATGCAGCATACTGGTTTGAAACACCATGATGGTAAGTACAGAATTTTCATTTTTGGGTAAACTATTCCCTTAATATGATATGAAGCTCATTCCAAATAAATACTTATCTAAGAAAAAGTCAAGTCAGCTCTAAAGAGCTGTAAACCAGGCCAATTAAACTGTAACAGCAACAAAAGTCTAATTTTCTGAAGAAATGGGTCATTTCCTCTTTCAAATCAGTGTGTTGGTAAGAAATCATGTAGCAACACTGCAGTTTTCTTTGCAAATTTGAGAAATTCATCCAATTTAAATGTCTTTTTCTCATTAGTTAACTGCTCCACACAGACCAGTTAGTCACAATAAATGCAAATCGTTTTAATGCGCTAGTGATTTTTCATCTCAGAAATAATTTTCCCTGAAAAGAGAGGCTATGCTTGCATCCTAAAATATTTATACAACTCTCTGCTCTGTTAAAACATGCTTACATGATCTGTTTCATGGCTGCTTGACAGTCTAGCCCAACAAAATTAGATTTTCACATTTGCAAGTCCATTTGTCCCATCAACACGGTGTCACTTTAAATTTTCAGCCTTCTATTTGAATGGAGCTGACTGTACACTGACACCTCATCCACAAAAGACTTTGTCGCTGACACAGTGTTGCTCACCATGGTGATCTCCCTGGTAGCAGTGTTGTAGAGTATTTAACCTGTTGGAAGCCTCTTAGAGAGCTGTCAGAGGAAGAAGCCTCCAGGCAAAAGTTGCAGCAGACCTAAATAACTTACACATGATAAGCATTTACAGGACTGATTGCTGTAAAATATAAGCTCCATCCTATTTTATGAAACAGTTCACCCAAAACTTAAAATAATTTTTGCATGCTCATGTTGTTACAAATGTTTTTGACATTCTTTCTTCCATGGAACAAATGCAGAGAAATTGTGATGAATGCATCAGCCGCTCTTTTCCATGACATAGCTTTGTGTGAGGAAAATGTAAAAAAAGATTGAACATTTTGAAATTAATTGTAGCACTCCTTGGCATATTTATTAGAGTTCATGAGGGTAGCATCAAAATCCTATTCATGAACAAATCATTTGATCGAGTTCCTAAAACTAATCTGGGGTGCGTTTCCCAAAAACAACTTTGGTCGCAAGTTCTGTCGTTACCAATAGAGTTCAATGGAACTTACCAACATAATTAACTAACGATGCTTTTGGGAAACACACTCCTGAATGGTTCGTTCACAAACCAGGCAGCCATTACTCACTAAATCAATAAGCGATCACAATAGTTAACAGCATATGGATTATAATATTACCATTGAATGTTAAAGGCAGGGTATGTGATTTTTCAAAAACACTTTAGAAATTGCCTGAGTTGCGTACGTATATGTGGGGCGGAGCTATCAAAATAGGGGCAAGACCCTTTTGGGGTAGGGGCATGTTTGTTTTGGTGCTTTCAAATATCAACATTGGCTACCAGAAATTGCTTACTCTGCCTTTAAAGTTTTTCACACAATGCTTGGAACAAGTTGAATGGACGACTTTATGATGCTCTTGCAACCTTGAAGGCACCTGTCCTCCTCATCCATTGTAATTACATTGGAAAGTTCCACATTTGTTAAAAATTAATTTTGTGTTCATAGAAAGTAAGAAAGAAAGAAAGAAAGAAAGAAAGTGATACAGGTTTGGAATGACATGAGAATGAGCAAATAATGACAGAATAGTAATTTTTTGGTAGAATCTTTTAATCTTGAAAATTTAACCTTTACCTGAAGTCACATACTGTTATATATGCAACCCAGGCTCACTAGAAATATGTGACTTTGCCTACTTTTCTGCAAAACATGAGATACATTATTCAATTTAACTAAATTAGTTAGAGTGTGAAGAGTGTTTTTTCCCCAATGGCAAACAAACAAACAAACAAATAAATAAATAAATAAATAAAAATTGAAACATAAAATATACAAATAAAAAAATCAAACCTAATGCTAATTCAAAATATTAATAAATAATAATAATATAAAAAAAAAATTCTCCATTGCAGATGCAGGATTATTCAACCCAGTGCCATCAAATATCAAACTAGCATGTTCAATTTGCTCCAACATGTAAATGTGACTGTGGCCATGTTTTATTATATTGGTTATTATTCATATTACAGCAGTTCAGAAATGTCTGTGATTAGTGCCAAAAGGGTAATGCTCTATCACGTTCGAAAAAAAATATACCCCCCTACACTAAACTCTACCCTAAATCTAACCGATAGTGTTAACAAAAACAGATTAAAAATTTTTTTGTAACCAGGTGAGCTACCAAACAAGTTTATTATATCAGAAGAGCCATACATATGCAGCTGGTTATGTGATGCACACTTCTAAATTGATTAGTTTACAAATCATGAGTTACGGTAAAAGTGTTCTGAGGTCATGGCATAGTATTGTGCAAGGAATGTAATAAATGTTGTGCAAGGATGTAATAATAATAAACAAAATGATAATTTGCCCTAGTAATCATAATGTACTGTATGTGAAAAGTATGTTTACTGCCTCTAGTGTTCATTTTAGCTGGACACTGCAGTCAATTATAGTCACATAGCTTTTGCAGAATTGTTGGCAGTCACTCATTTCCAATGAGTATGAGTTTCTTATACAGAACAGATAGGAGGTGTACTAGGACTGGTGCAATACCTTTCCACAACTTTCACACAATGTCACCACAGTAGAACGCCATGAATTTATTACAGGGGCAAACCCCTGGAGCCACCTGAGGTTAAGTGGCTTTGCTCAAGGGCACAATGGTAGATCTCAAAAATAATCGGCAGCACTCTAAAAAAAAATAACCACTACAACCTACTGCAGATCAGTAATTATGCTTTCAGCCAAAGACTGTTATGGTGTGGTTAAATCAGCCTAGTTTATCACGCTCTAAAAACAGCAGCAGTGTTTTTAACACCAACCCCTTTCGCTTGCCAGTAATTTGCCAGTTCCTCAGAACAAATTATTGTTTTTCCGTCTCTCTCTTATCTTACAAGCACCTGTTATCATGAAAAACACTTTGAGAGATGTAATAGAGAAAGTACTAAATACAAGTTCCAGCAAACCTGGCTTCTATATCAGCAGGTGGCACAGATTAATCTCTCCTCGGGTGAATTCGGATGAGGCTCTGCTGTTTCAGCTGTATTAGAAAATTGATCGGAGGAGCGAAACAGGGATCGGTCATCTTAAGCCTAGCTCTCCGCCAGGTTTTGTAAGCAGCCCTGAGAGGATGAAAAGGGATTGTGTTATAAGGACTAGTAAACAAATAGGCTAAAAACACACACCGACACATGAGCATGCATACACAAGTAACACTACACACATTCACACGCTACTAGCCTCAGAAACCTTGACCTTTGATCTGGCTAAGGTGATTTCTGATTTAAACCTTAGAGCTTGATAGTTGCTGCATGTACACATCATGTTATTGTAACCAACATAAATAGCTCACTAAAAAATCTTTACATTTTGTCATTGTTTACTGAAGCCATTTGTATGAAGAACAGACCATTATTTAATAATCTTGCTCACAAATCTCATTTGCATTTGTGTTTAATTCACACACATGGCGTCTTGATTCTGATGTGCCACAACCAAACATTGTATGCCTGCTTGAATATGCAGAATGGATAATGAGATTCGACATCTCAATCACAGAGATCTCAATGTTCCCAAAAGGTCAGTACACATATTCTAGGTTGTATTACATTAATGTTCACTGCCCTCTTTGTTAAATCATTTATGCACATACATACTAACTCACATGGACATGTAATCTTCTGCAGACAAGTACGTGAAACACACATCCAATGTCCTGCAACTATCATAGTTTAGATTTACAATCAGAAGTAAATGATGTTCATGTCGATAAGAATGTTGTTGAGGCTCCTAAAACTAAACCCTAATCCCAATTCTAAACCTAACACTAAAATCTGATTGATAGAAATGTTGCTCTATGATCAACAAGGATGTTGACCTGGCAACATGCCTTACATGGTTGAATCACATTAAGCCTAGCGTACCACCAATAAACTGATCTGTACTGCTCTGCCTTATTTAAAGTCAAATTTAAGAATTGTCTTAAATAAATAAATAAATAAATAAATAAATAAACTGACTATTGAAGTCAGACATTATAATCTATTCTATGTAATGTTTCTGGGAATACCCGACATGAGTAATATGAAAAATTATATGAAAACTGAATTTGAATTGTAATATGGCATATAAAAAATAAAAAAAAATTCTCCAAGAATTTAATTTCAGGAAGTGATGGAATTAAATCTTCTGAGATTTAAATAATAGTGCCTTGCCTTCAACTGACTTTCTGCTTCAGCAAAGAAACTGATGATAAAAACACCTGTCCCTTTACTACTAAACAGTTGCTAACAAGAGTGTGAGCCCAAATAACCTTTCTCTTGTCAAGTTGCAAACACGTGAGGAGATGGAACACTATTTTAATTAGCGCCTGGGTCCTTCTTAATTTATTTAGCACATCTCTCAAGCACGTTCACTTTAACAGTTATTTTTAAACTGAAAACGCACTAGTAGCCCGAAGAAGCAATATTGTTTATAATATAACAACTTCTTCTTAAATTATTTTTTTGATTCATTCATTATTAATGTACTGTGGTGACTAACCAACAATAAAATGTAGGCTACATACATGAATACAATGTAGAAAATGAGAAATCATAACACTCAATATACTGCAGTCTCTATGCAGTTCCATCATACAGAAACAATCGTATTTTTAATAGAAGCATCACAATGCTCAAGTATGGCAGCTGCAGGAATGGAAGTCCTGTTTATCCTCCAGCATTAGGTGATAGACAGACACACATAGAGAAACGGGGTGAGAGGGGGATCAAGACAAAGAAATAAAGAGACAAGAGCAAGCTGATCAAGGAGGAGACATTAGCTTTGATGCTCTGCAGGCTCATTAGTTGTGTTTGGTTATCAGGATGAAGTTCTTTGAGAGTGTCAGTAAATGAATGTTAGATGTCGGAAGAGGGTAATGAGAGGTTAAGACACAGCACTCCACCTCTCATGCTCTGCTGTCTGTTTATCAGAACCTAACACACCGAGCCCAAAATAACATTGATCAGTGTCCAAAAAAAAACAAACAAAAATGTACAGACTTCTCAATAGGAGTCTCACTCACTACAATATTAGGAAGGCCACATTAAAGGAGTGGTTCACTCTCCAAAATAATTGTCAGCAATATTTGTGATCAATGGGTTTCCTCTGCGATTTTGTGTTTTTTATAATAGCAATTTTGATTTTGAATAATAATAAAACACACACACATGCACACGCACACATGACATAACGGATGCCATGCGCACACATACACACGTTGGGTTTCCATGTTTTATGGGGCAATCCTAAAGGTGTAATGGTTTGTTATGCTGTACAAACTGTATTTTCTATATTGGTTTATGAGCTTTTTTTTATTGTTTTAAAAACACACTATGTCGATTTACACACTTGAGGAGATGGACAAAAGCTGCAATCCTGCAAACAGCGTTTTAGCAACTTACATCTTTTACAAACACAACAGCTTCAAAATTAATGTTTTCTTTGAAACTCTTTGAAATGTGGAAAAAAGGAAGAAGTATCAATGCAAAAGTTTTTTTTTTTTTTTTGCACAAAACAAAAAACTGGGGGATGTTCAATTAAATGTTTCATTAGGTTACCTAAACCCTGACCTAACCCGGTTTCATATTGTGACAAAAGAAAGCTATCTATCTTTTAAAACGGAATTCATCCAAGATTTCTATCTAAAATTTGTGAGCTTAATATTTTGTCTAGTATATTGTCAGACTGGTGTTCCTGTTTTGTTGTGCTTTTCTCCCCATGTGCTCCCCGTGACCCAGTTTCTCCCTCTCGTTTTGATTAGTCATTTGGTTCAGGTGTGTCCCGTTAATTACCCTCGTTTAGTTCAGTATTTAAAGTGCTGTCTGTTCCTTGTTTCCTTTGTCCGGTGTCGTCTATACTATGGTCTACGTGTGTGTTCCTGCCTGCCCTGTGTTTGGATTATTAAAGACTGTTATTTGTGACTCACCCTCGTCTCCGCGTTCCTCGACTCGTCACCATAGCACCGTGACAGAACACCGGACCAAGCAAAGTATGAACTGGGCTGAGGAGTTAATCTGGAACATCCAGCAGGATGGACGACCTTTGGAAGGATATGTGGAGGAGTTCCTGAGTGTTGTACATCTAGTGAGCTGGAGCGATCACATGGTTAATGCCTGCTTCCGAATGGGACTCGATGACCCGTAGCAGACTTTTTAAATTATGTCCTCAATTTAAATGGTTCTGAGTTCCTTGTTGATGTGGAGGATGGTCGTCCTGTTCCTCTTCGGAAGCAAGTGGGCGCTTCAGCTCTCCATATAATAGCACCTTCCACATACCGTTCCAAAGAGCCCGCTCCCTCTTTTCCACCTGCGCTTCCCCGAGTTCTCCCGAGTTCGACTTCAGTCCTCAGCCCAGATACAGCGGTCGCTCCACTGTCACCAGTGGAGCGGCCCACCGGCCGATTCACTCCCAAGCCCTATGATGACAGCAGATGATCTCCTTCACCTCAGCCCAAAAGAGGAGAATGAGGAGGAAGAGACAGTTGGCTCGAGCCCCTGACCAGAGTCGAGAGAGGGCTTCTGTTCCAGAGTTCAGCCCAGAGAGGGCTGCTGTTCCCACGTCTGGCCCAGGGAGGGCCTCAGATCCCGAGTCAAGCCCAAGAGAGTCTCCTGTTCCCAAGTCTGGTCCAGGGAGGGACTCAGATCCCCTGTCTAGCCCAGAGAGGGCTCCTGTTTCCACGTCAAGCCCAGAGAGGGATCCTGTTCCCACATCCGGCCCAGGGAGGGCTTGAGATCCCGAGTCAAGCCCAGAGAGGGCCTCAGATCCAGAGTCTAGCCCAGAGAGGGCTCCTGTTCCCGCGTCAAGCCCAGAGTGGCCTGCTGTTTCCACGTGTGGCCTCAGATCCCGAGTCTAGCCCAGAGAGGGTTCCTATTTCCATGTCAGGCCCAGAGAGGGCTCCTGTTCCTCAGTTTGGCCCAAAGAGGGCTCCTGTTCCTGAGTTTACAGCTATACGTCTCCGGCTGTAGTGGCCGGGCCGAGTGCCAAGGCCAAAGCCACGGAGGCCGCCCAGCCATGGCACCCCGAGGTGCCTGTTCCGCCATGGCCCCTTGAACTGCCTGGTCTGCCATGGCACCCTGAACTGCCTGCTCCGCCATGGTTCCCGGAACCGCCAGGGCACCCCCCCCTGGAAGTTAAATATATGTTACATAAATATATGAAATGTAGAACATATAAAAAGGTGCTTGTGGCTCGTCTGCAAGTGGGTGCCCCCCCACGCATAAAAGTGAAACTCCGTCTATGCACTGTGCAAGATGGATCTAATAAACTTGGCCATGACATGTGTGTAGACTGTACGATGATGACACCTGTTGACTCGTAGGCTACGACACACGTTTCTATAGAAGAATATAACATCATCAGCATGCGCTAGTGGTAAACAAAAAGAGCATGATAAATCACACTTTAGCAGTTGTAGTTTTTATGTGTGCTGAATAAAAGTGCAAGCGGCGAAAGAAGAAGGGATAAGAGCTTGAGGTAAGCAGTTTTATGTTTTAGCGCCATGTTGATTTCATGTCACATTTTTATTGGTTGGTCAGTAAACGTGGATCGTACCAACAAACACACTGTGCGATGATCATGCTGCATCGTAGGCTATCTTTGGTCGCAAGACCGTGACAATGGCTGTCTTTTGAACCTCTCTCACTATACGACACAGAACCAACAATTAGGAGCCACGCTCACAGAAAATGCCATGATTGTTTCACGATGCCAATCTTTTGTCTGGGATAGCCGAAAACCGTGCAGTGTGTCTCGGGCTTTACACACATCAGAGCCTCCCCAACATCATGGCGCTATGACGATCATCATTTACATTTCTGTGTAATTACAAAGCATCTGGGCAAATCTGCTTTCCCCTCTTGTTAGTAATTCATTCCAAACGAGCCACTGCTGCCATCAATGCAAAGTCACAACCAATGACCAGCATCTCCATGGCAAAATATCCTCACTGTTTCATGCAGAGTACATAACAGCAAGCTGTGTGTCCTTGGGGGCAATTAACGCAGAGTTAATTAGAAAAAGAGTCCTGTGAATCCATTGGATGAGACAGAAGTGAGGAACTGGGTGAGATTGATTTGGAGCAACATTCTAATCATGGCACAATCCTGGAATTAATCACAAATGAGCATGTATGTGTACAAATCCATTACAAAGCATTACAGTATGACAAAGAAAGTGAAGATGCTAGCAGAGAATCACTTTGAGTAATAACACATAATTTCTGCATTTTTGTAGTTCATGCATTAGGCATGAAGACAAAAGCTAGAGTGAAACACTAAACAGCTAGAGTGAAAAGCCAAAAACATGCAGACACAACAGCTCTCAAAATCTTTGTCAAGAAATGCCATTTGTAATTTCTTTGTTTGTTGTGATTTCTTTGAAATCATTCCAATGGATGAATCCAAATATAATGTTTACATGAACACTGAATAAAGTAATCATGTTGATGCACGTTTTTGCATACACTGCACGGATATACTGAGTATACTAACCATCAAGCAGACTAAATATTTATCTTTTTCAGTCCTAATTAGGAGACAACAAACTCACAAAGCTTTGTAATGATGCTTATAGTAATCAAGCAGTAAACAAATCCCATTCCTGTGCCGATAACAGTCTGCAGATGTTATCCTGCACCACTTCATAGACAATGAGTGGAAAAAGAATTTTAGATTGACTCAAATGTAATTTATTATATTTAACAACAACATCGGCTCATTCTATGTGCCATATGTCATTAGGTGAGCGTGATTTGACCAAGTACAACATGTTCCATGTTGATCCTGGAACATCATTCCAATCAACCAATCAGAATTGAGAGATAACTTTTCAGGAAATGTCAGTTTTAGGCTTACAATCAGGATTAGGTGCTACTACAACCTTGTTAATCAGCTATCATTTCCCTCTGATTTTAGGAATAAATTATGGGTAAGTTTATGTTTAGGGGTGGGGATTGGGTTAAGTCTGTATTTTTGGACAGTAATGTTGATCCAGGATCAACAAAAGATGTTGATCCAGGAACATGTCTTACTTGGCAAAATCACGGCGACCATGTCATTAAGTAATTTCTACATCATTGCACATGCGCAACATTTTCCAGTTTCAGTTTTCCATCTGATCAAGTGTTTACATGTCTGGATTAGAAAATGGTTTATCCCACCCCTCTCAAACCAATTGAAATTTTAATCGGTGTGGGCATTTTTATTCCAATTTCCAATTTTTATTCAGATTGGACTTTAAAGTGCCCCTATTATGCCATTTTTTAAGGTTGCTAATATTGTTTTACTTTTACTTTAGCGACCGCGGTAAACTAAGCTTCTTTTTTATTCGTTTAACAAAACTGCTGGACACACTTTCCTGTTTATCACAACAAATTTTTGTCTCCTAGAACAGGTTTACATGCATGCAAGGTAAAAAAAAACACGTTTGTTTTCTCAAAAAATAGATTTAATTTGACCTCATTTCTAAATTATTCATAAACGACTCGTGTGAAGCAGTTCAAAGAATCAGTCTCTCTAAACCCCTCCTTTCCGTGAGCCCTCACTGCTGTGATTGGTCAGATGGCACAGTCCTTTGTGATTGGTCCAGAGCCGTAGAGAGATTGGCTCTGGATTGGTCTACCACGTACAGCGCGTGTCAGAAATGAAACGGGTTGAACTGGCTGATCGACAAGAGACTGATTCGCAAGCACGACTGGAGCAGGACATTTCTCAGTGGTAAGTGTCAAGTGTTAACAAGTTTGTGGTAATTATAAGATGTGATAAAACAAATTTACTCTCACAGCATAGGATACAGCGTCTTCTCGACATGATGTTAACCATGTGGAAATTTTACTGTTTACTGTTCTGTGTCCCGTAAGAGCGCTGCGCATATATGTGGACCGCACCCGGAGCTTCAGAAGCTCTGAACAGGTCTGTGTCTGCTACGGAGGTCAACAGAAAGGAAAGGCTGTCTCCAAGCAGAGGTTGGACCACGGGATAGTGGATGCCATCGCCTTGGCGTACCAATTCCAAGGCAAGCCGTGCCCCCTGGGGGTGAGGGCTCAATCCACATGGAGTGTTGCCTCCTCCTATGCGTTGGCGCACAGCACCTCTCTGGCAGACATCTGTAGAGCTGCGGGCTGGGCGACACCGAAAACCTTCGCAAGAGTTTACAATTTCCGTGTTGAACCAGTTTCTTCCTGTGTGTTGGGTAACAGGTACTGTAAGTGCCGGGAAGAGCTGGCCGGTGTTTCGCTTGCTGAGCCATTCCCCCTCACCCGGGGATGCAAGCGCCTTTTTCCTCCTCCAGTACAGTTCCCCGGCCGGCAAACCCTGGTGGAGTATCCTCCAGCACCCCCCGCAGTCAGACTGGGAGAAGCAGTCTGACACCAGGCCCAGTATTGATGTCAGCTTCCCCGGGTCTCCGATCAGCCTCTGTACTGGGCTTGGTGTCCATATGGCTTGATTCCCTCTGGGCGATACAATATGTGTATTCTTCCATGGTAAGGTTTCCCTCTCAGTGAACCCATGTCTTCCCTTTGACAGACAATTCTGTCAGGCTCTGCTGGCAGTCGTTCCATCCCTACTCTCAGGTAGGACCTGCCTAAGAGTCCCATTCCATATGTAGTACTGCCCAACGCCTGGGTCAGTCCATATCAGTGTCTCCACAAGATACCCTGCAAACAAGCCTGCACTGGCCCTTTACGGGCCCACTTAGGGCTAGCCTAAGGGCCCCCAGCGGGCTGCCAGCGCAGCTCTCACTTGGCCCACACTATTAATCTACAACAGGGGTGCCCAACCTGGTCCTGATCAAACACAACTGAACCAACTTATTACGATCTGAAGGAGCACTTGATAATTACAGACAGGTTTGTTTAATCAAGGTTGGAGCTGAACTCTGTAGGAAGGTAGATCTCCAGGAACAGGATGCACCCCTGATCTATAACAATACATCTGTTTCACTTTAATTACTTTTCAACTACTATAACCTAAGTCAGTGATCCTCAAATCTGGCTCGCAAGATCCACTTTCCTGCAGAGTTTAGCTCTAACCCTAATCAAACACACCTGAGTTTGCTAATCAATGTCTTCAGGATCATTAGAAAATCACAGGTAGGTTTGTTTGATAAGCGTTGGAGCTAAACTCTGCAGGAAAGTGGATCTCGCGAGCCAGATTTGAGGATCACTGACCTAAGTCTTTGGGAAAAACAGTTATTATACATTTCTGTACTGGGCTTGGTGTCCATATGGCTTGATTCCCTCTGGGCGATACAATATGTGTATTCTTCCATGGTAAGGTTTCCCTCTCAGTGAACCCATGTCTTCCCTTTGACAGACAATTCTGTCAGGCTCTGCTGGCAGTCGTTCCATCCCTACTCTCAGGTAGGACCTGCCTAAGAGTCCCATTCCATATGTAGTACTGCCCAACGCCTGGGTCAGTCCATATCAGTGTCTCCACAAGATACCCTGCAAACAAGCCTGCACTGGCCCTTTACGGGCCCACTTAGGGCTAGCCTAAGGGCCCCCAGCGGGCTGCCAGCGCAGCTCTCACTTGGCCCACACTATTAATCTACAACAGGGGTGCCCAACCTGGTCCTGATCAAACACAACTGAACCAACTTATTACGATCTGAAGGAGCACTTGATAATTACAGACAGGTTTGTTTAATCAAGGTTGGAGCTGAACTCTGTAGGAAGGTAGATCTCCAGGAACAGGATGCACCCCTGATCTATAACAATACATCTGTTTCACTTTAAATACTTTTCA
>NW_015635681.1:134081-134857 GCF_001515625.1 Sinocyclocheilus rhinocerous | reverse complement strand
GAGCTAAACTCTGCAGGAAAGTGGATCTCGCGAGCCAGATTTGAGGATCACTGACCTAAGTCTTTGGGAAAAACAGTTATTATACATTTGAAATGGATGCAGTCACCACATAACTAATGTCTATATTGTCAAAAAATGTACAGTAGTCAAAGGGATTTCAAATCAATGTATTTATTAAATACAAAATGGAAAACATTCAATTCAGGTTAATACAGCAACATATAGACAAAAATGTAAATACACAAAAGTACAAAAAAACAAAAGAAATCAAACAAAGTATAATAATAATAATGTAAGATTGTAGGATTTCGTCATGTGAAAGTTGATGTGTAGTACATCAATGTCCAAAAACTGTCCATAGCTGAAGTTGACTGATAGCAAATGAATAATCCAACCTCTTGTAATGAAAGCAAGCCACAGCTCTCAAACACCAGACTCTTCCTAACCAGGAACAGTCAAAAACAGTCCAGACTATGGTCTCACGTCGAAAAGAACTTTAAATCCATATTCAAACTGGACCATGATGTGGTAACCTCACCAATAAAGTTATAAAATTCATACAAATACACTATCTTAAACTCTTAGCATCAATCCAAACATAGGCCATGCATACATGTACCATCTCTACAAAAAACATCAGCAATGTGCACATTTAAATAGAAAAAAAAAAACTCCTTTAGACTGGGCTTGAAATGACACGTTTCCCAACCAGGACACAGCACAATGTGCTCAGCAGGTGAGCCATGCTGGCTACTGCTGCTTGTTATTGCTAACTC
>NW_015635681.1:118969-133601 GCF_001515625.1 Sinocyclocheilus rhinocerous | reverse complement strand
CCATAGCTGAAGTTGACTGATAGCAAATGAATAACCCAACCTCTTGTAATGAAAGCAAGCCACAGCTCTCAAACACCAGACTCTTCCTAACCAGGAACAGTCAAAAACAGTCCAGACTATGGTCTCACGTCGAAAAGAACTTTAAATCCATATTCAAACTGGACCATGATGTGGTGACCTCACCAATAAAGTCCTTCTAAAATGCATACAAATACATTGTCTTAAACTCTTAGCATCAATCCAAACATAGGCCATACATATGTGTACCATCTTCGCAAAAAACATCAGCAATGTGCACTCTTAAATAGAAAAAAAATAAATAAATCTTGTGTAGACTGGGCTTGAAATGACACATTTCCCAACCAGGACACAGCACAATGTGCTCAGCAGGTGAGCCATGCTGGCTACTGTTGCTATTGCTTGCTAACTCCCTCTACCCACATGGCTTTACTTAAGGAAACCTAAAACACACTAGCACCCCTAGTGGTAAGGAAGAAAACTGTCCACAAAATTCTTATTAACAGGCTCATGTCTGGGATTAATGTTGGCAGTTCCATAGTGTAGGCTGCCTGCTGTGAGCACAAAGCTGTGGACCTCGCCTGGGCAAGCCCGCACTGGGCCTGTTTAGGTTTGGTGTGGGCTGGCCCTAGCCCACTGTGCCTGCAAAAAGCCAGCATGGGCCCCACAAGGACATGTTTGCAGGGTAGTGACTATTTATTTGATTGCCATGCTGCCTCCTTTATGCTGTCCATTTCCTATTTTCTGTCATATGATCAGTCACATGGCAGGCAATCTCTGCAAAAAAACATCAGCAATGTACACTTTTAAATAGAAAAAAAAAACTCCTTTAGACTGGGCTTGAAATGACACATTTCCCAACCAGGACACAGCACAATGTGCTCAGCAGGTGAGCCATGCTGGCTACTGCTGCTTGCTATTGCTAACTCTCTCTACCACATGGCTTTACTTAAGGAAACCTAAAACACTCTAGCATCCCTAGTGGTAAGGAAGAAAACTGCCCACAAAATTCTTATTAACAGACTCAAGTCTGGCCCACACTGGGGCATCATGGGATTAATGTGGGCAGTCCCATAGTCTAGGCTGCTCACAGAGAGTCTGCTGTGAGCCCAAAGCTGTGGGCCTCCCCTGGGCAAGCCCGCACCAGGCCTGTTTAGGTTTGGTGTGGGCTGGCCCTAGCCCACTGTGCCCGCAAAAAGCCAGCATGAGCCCCGCAAGGACATGTTTGCAGGTGTAGTAAATCAGCTCAAAAGGGAAATATTTATGACTAATTATAACTGGTTATGATTAATAATACATATTTAGATTCTATCTTAGAATTAACTGTAGCAGAATCAATATTACAATTATTTGATCGGTTACACTTTATTTCGATAGTCCACTTTAGACATTCTATTAACTATAAGTAACTTTGTAACTACATGTCAACTACATGTCAACCAATCACAGAGACAATCAGTTGTGAATATAAGGGATTTAATACATGAAACTATATCTAACATATAACTAAACTAAGCACAACACATATATACAGAATGAAGGAAAGCAAGGAAGAGAGAGAGAAGAGTAAAATAATGGCAGTATTTCACATCAATTAACCACAACCTAATGAGAATCATCAAAGAATCAAAAATCACCTTAAAAAGGGGCTCAAACTTAAACACGCATCTAAATAGTTGTAAACTTACTTGCATTTGCTTCGATTGCTGAACAAGATTCCTGACGCGGTAGACAACGGTTCTTGAGTTCTCTTAGAAGTGAGCTGGAAGTTTTCTTCATGCAAAGAGAGCCATAATGGATGTGCAGATTTTTACTAGTGTCACATCTAGCAGCTGCAGGGTGAAGGCACAGCGCCTTTGTTGCCTAATTGACTGCATGTGGCGGAAATAGACATGAATGGGGTGTCAGACCAGAGCCAGAATGGAACATTTGGATGCGGAACTAAAGAAGCCGCCTTATCGGTGAACACATACACACAGACCGTTCGCTTTTACAAAGAGATAGAGGAGACACGCACACATACACAGCCATGAAAAGACAGAATCCAGTGTCCTGTGACACTCTGATAACATTGGAGCAGTCTGAAATGTTTTCAAGAATGGTTTTTACCACACCTCGAGACCCATCAGGACAATAAAACATTTCTGTTGAGTGTACAAATTTAGATTTATAGTGCTGTGCTACTTTTGAAGAAAATAAAATGCTGTTGAAACTTTAAACAGGCAAGGTGGAAACCCACAAGATAGCAGAAATAGTGATTTATTGCTGTTTGTGTGGTGCACGAGATTGGAAAGATGTATTGTGCTCACAAGGGGGAATTGTGTCTACTGATAGCATTGTTTATTTGCAAATGCTGTTTTAGAGTCTAACTTTTGCAAATCAGGTAATAGAAAGTTAGAAATTTATTTATTTATTTACAAAAACACTTGTGGTGTAATGTTAAGTGAATTGGCCCCTTTGTGTACTGGCAAGCATATTGTTCATTTATAGTTTATCCACTTATTTTATGCTTTTCCTCCACATCACTTTTGTGTTTTTCCTTCAATCTAATGACACAAGCAACAAGCAGCTTGCAAACAGCAAAAGCAATTTCTGCTTATTCCTGTTTCCTCTCTTTACTGTAGCACATGATTGCGATAAACATTGTTGCAGGACATTTTGCATGAAAATATGTATTTCCAGGGGCTCGTTGAATTACCATGTTTATGGTTCATTAATTTTTTCCTACAGCCCCTGAGCTTCAAGCCACAATCCTTGAATTCCTTTCAGAAACCTCAATTATGCTAACGAGATCAAGGCATTAGTCCTATTAAACCTGTTAAAGTTTGCTGCATATCGTTCTGGCTTGCTAACTTCAGAGAGAAAGTGTGTGTGTGTGAGAGAGAGAGAGAGAGAGAGAGAGAGAGAGAGAGAGAATGCATACAAATGAGTAAAACATACAGGCAAAATTGCATTAATGTGATTAAAAGATTATTGCGAGCTGCACACCTTTGCATCTGTTTTTAACATACATTATAAACTCGCAGGGTGCTCATTATAATTGTCAGAAGTAGCTCTTTGAGGAAGAGTGTTAACAAGAGAATACATTATAAAACTGAAAGCTCTACAGGCTCACTACTTTTCTTAGAACCGCATGGTCCCCCTGGCACTAAGCACTCAAGTTCTTTATGTCAAGGGCCAATAGAGACAAAAGCCTCATTTCAATCCCATTATGTTTAATTTTAGGCTACTTAGACTACTTGGTGCTATGATTATACAAGATTGTTGTGTACTAGATCAGTGTTTCCCAACCGGGGTGCCGCGGCATATTAAAAATATCTGTATGACATTATATTCTGCAGTTCTTCCCTGTTGTACCGAATATCTATACTTTTCAAATTATCATATCGAAGTTAGAAATTCAAATATTGTGACAAAATTAATTTTGTAGGGTGCCACAAGTTTGTTAAAATTTCCAAAGGGTGCCGCGACTAAAAAAAGGTTGGGAAACACTGTACTAGATAACTAAAAATGTCAAGAGCTCATACTTACAGTAACAAACCCCTAACTATTAGTATTAAACCTCCAAGTATAAGTTATCCCATTTATTTTGTGCTACGAACATGAATGACATGACAAATAGTATTAATGAGCAAAGGTATTACTTTTCTATTTTTTTTTCTCCTGGACATGACAACAATCCAATAAACTTACACCAAAAGAAAGCACATTACAATTGATATAAAACACACACACACACACACACACACACACACAAAAAGCATCTTAGCAACTAGAGGAGTTGAGAGAAAAACAGAGGATGGACTCTTTCAGTGGAGGAAGCATTGTTATGAATTATAGACTAGTATTTTTAAAATTAAAACACCTTAATAATGGATTTGTTTACAAACAGCTTTTCATATCACATGACATTAATTGATGGGCTGGAGTCATCTGGATTACTTATGATGTTTTTATCAGCTGTTTTTGCAAATTTGCATTCTGATGGCACCCATTCATTATTGGTGAGAACGTGATGCAATGCTTTTTCTCCAAATCTGTTTAGTTGAAGAATCAAACCCATCTACATTTTGGATGGTCTGAGGGTGAGTACATTTTCAGCAAATTTGAATTTTTGGGTGAACTGTTCCTTTAAAGACATGGCATATTCAACATAATGGAATTACAAAGTGCTGATCTGATACAAACTAATGAAATATTACCATAGATATTGATATCATAGGCCTTCAAGCTACATGTACGAGTGTCCGTCAAAGATAATATAACATGTTGTTATTCAGTGGTACTGGTATCATCTAACACAGTTCTGCCAGTTGGAACATATTAACTGCACATTTTGAAAAATGACTTTGCAGGATGAAAGTAATTATTGGTCGTAAGTGTGTCACCAAAGGGCATGAACTGGACTCAGTTGAAAAAATTATCTTTGTGGGATTGGGTTAACAGTTGGGCGCTCTCTGTTTCCTTCACTCTCTCACTCTCACATGTACCAGCTGGCGGGCAGAAAGAGTGAGTGAATGCTTTCAACCCTTTCTGGATCAGATTAGTTCAGGCCAGTCAGAGGATGTGTGTCACCTTTCTTGCCCCCTCCGGCGCCACACGTGCACTGTGATGTCGGGTTTTGGTTGTGAGAGAAACATTCTGCCAGGAATCATAAACAGGTCTAACATGAAATCTCCCTTCTGGCGATGTGCGTTCTAGCCAGCTAAACCATATTCTTTGATAAGTGAATACATCCAAAACACAATAAATATGCATAGCTGTCTCTTCTTCAAATAATAATAGTAATTAAGAAAAAGATATAAGCGTGCATACAATTAGAGATATACACAAGTATAGTAAAATGAAGCTCAGCTGTGTTTTGGTTTAAATGTGCTGTAAGTAGTTTTTTTTTGGTATTATTATGGAAAAGTATTCAGAAAAAGATCCCTACAACCTGACAGATATCACTGAAACAGGTGTCATGAGATATCAGACCTGTCACTGTGACAGCCCTAGGCTCTGTAAACAGCACAGAAGAATCTGTTGTTTAACAATCCATTGTTTATCAGAAGTTCTGTCAGTCATTTTGAGCTCTCTGTCAGTCATTTTGCAAGAGAGGTTTCCTGATATGAAGTGAAATGGTTAACATCACATACAGCACCTTTAAGGCTAGATAGGAAGCCATTATAACACAAAAGTGCATTGAATTTCCTTTATAACCCATTGGAATGTGGAAAAGTAAAACCTTGTTTGATGTTAAATGATTGTGGTCGCTCTTAGTGGCTGAAATCAGTGTTCATATTGCAGTGCTCATTATCATACAAACGAGCATGGATCTAATTAAGACCATCCTAAATCAAACAGGAATTACAAAATGACTTGAATCCAATCAAGTATATTTGCTGCTTCCTCCTTATGTGAGAGACATGGAAATACGTCTAACTACTTAATTCCTTTTTTTTTTCCAATCATGCTGAAGGTCAACCTTTTGTAAGAACAGACTGCATATTTATAGATATCACAAGATTTTAACCAGCATATGTTTTAGTAAACATACTTGTTTCTATTGTCAAAAATCATACTACCATACGAACATTCTGTAGGATTAGAAAATCTGAATGGCCTACTACAGGTGCAAATGGGTAGTAATCAACAAAGCGCACAGACTGAAATACTGTATCCCACAATGCAATATGTTAAACTTGACCTCTTATTTCCTTTTTAACTCATTACTTGATTGGACAGTGAAAGTTAAAAGGTACAGCTCATCAATTAATGTCTTGTGAAGTGAAAAGCTGCTTGTTTGTAATAAATCCACCATTAAGATGTTTTTACTTTCAGAGGACCCATTGGTGAGCAAGCTATGTAATTCTAAATTTCACTAAATCTGTTCTGATGGAGTAACAAACTAGTTTTCAGTATATTTTCATTTTTGAGTGAACTATCCTTCTATCTAAATGTCTTCTAAGGCTTCTGTACACAAAATTAAGTAAAACAAACAAACAAACAAATAAATGCATGCAAAAAATAACTAAACTATAAAAATGGATAGTTTAGTCATCATTTACTCACCCTCATCTTGTTCCAATACCATATGATGATAGATGACAACTGGACCCCTGTTGGTAGATCTCATAACAATTCTACAAACTCAATTGACAGCTTCATTATTATAATAGATCCTTTACCAGTGCCCAATTTTCGGAGTGTGAAATGGGCTTAGCTCTTTGCAACCTTTGATGTTCCAGCTAGGGTTGCTTCATTTGATTTTTGGGAAATTAAGGGACACTCTCCAATACTACATATGCCATTTCAGATTTAAATAAACCATCAGTGACAACTATCAAACTAAACTGAAACGGTACACAGTGCTAGCGGAAAGCTGGGTGGGTGACATTCCAACTATTCAGTTAGCAGTACAACCCCCTACACTGTCTTGAGGTGAATAATGACGGTATAATAAAGGTAACTATTGGAGTTATTCCACCTGCTCCTCAATTCTGCATCTAAGATACACACCTATGAAACACAGACAAATCAAACACTCATTTGATGATGCAGACAGAAATAATTGCAAAAGAAATGGGAAAAGAAAAGACAAACTCTTATTGATTGCAAGCATCAGCTCCACTATTAGCAGCCTGCACATATCAAAAACCCAACAGGCTGTTTGAAAGTCAGAAAGTGTGCGTCTGTATCTCACACTAACCAATTCCTGTCAAGAGTCTCCTTGAAGTTTGATCTCAGTGGAAGACTGAACAATGGCACTTGTAGGAAACTATGCATTAGTGCTTCATATCTGACTTGGTTTACTTATACTGTGGCATCAACAAAGTTTGTAAAACAGAAAAATTGAGTAGTGCAATGAAACAGAAAAATGTCTCTGACTGTTTACTACATATGGATATAAACATTTGTTTTGTTCCTTGGGAAAATCAGGAACATTTTGTCATCATTTACTCACCCTCGTGTTGTTCCAAACCTGCATGACTTTCTTTCTTTCTTGGAACACAAAAGGAGATCATCAAGCAGAATGTCATGGCTGCTGTTTTACATACAAAGAAAGTGAATGGACAATAATCTAGCACACAAACAGCAACATAAAAGTGGTCTGTATTACTTGCATCCATTAAATTCAAATATGACACCTCAAGACATGCCATGTTCCTGTAATAGATCAACTGGTAGCTCTAACAACACCAACATTCTCCAATCCCCCAGGGACAAATAAAATGTATACAGTGTATACAGTGAATAAACTATGTAATTTCTGATAACAACACCTGCCATATGTATAAACTTAATAAATATAATTGGTGCTTGTTTGTCTGGAAAAGAATGTCCGTGGCATTTGACAAAATAGCTCCTTCAATTACTTTCACAGGTTTGGCATGACATGAAAGTGAGTAAATGTTGACATTTGAGTGAATAGTTCATTTATTGGTATGGTGTCTTTTATGTCAAGTTCATTTTTGTATAGCAAATCTTCGGAAAATCTATAGCAAATCTTTTTGCAATACTAATTGTTTCAAAACAAGTTAATATATATTTTGCTGTAAAGTTGCTTTGCAACGATTTGTATCGTGAAAAGCGCTATGCAAATAAACATGAATTGGAATTGAATATATATATGGAAGGAAAAAATCTCCATAGTGTGTTTAGTTAGTGGAGTGAGTTAAAAAAAATAAAATAAAAAAAAATAAATGAATAAATAAATAAGTAAAGCTTACAAATGCCAATTTACTCCAACTGGACTGATGGTGCTAAGGACTAACATTTAAGTTAACATGAAGATATTTACAGCCAATCCCACTACATCACTGCAGGAAATGCTTCATGGATTTCCTGCACGGTTCCCTCAGTGGTCTAGGAAATAGTGATCTTTTAATAAATGCTCTAATTTTGTTATTTACGGTTCAACATGGCTGAGCAAAGGGTATTAGAAAATATAGATGGTGGCATTACAGAAAGAAAAATGTGATACATTGATAAATCGCACTTAATATTTTAATCATAGGAAGCGGTCAGAGCCACTTTCTCTATCTTACCATATACTTGCCTTTATATTGACTCTTGGAACACCAGCAATGCTCTCTATTAACTGCTCAAAGAATGAACTGCTAAATGTCTATACAATGAAATGCACTGTTAAATCCAACGAACTGTCACAGCCTTTACTGTTGGAGGAACAAAAGAGGAGAGATATTTGTTCTTTCTCATCCTCTCGCCCTCTTTCTCTCCTTTCATTGAAAAATAAATGTCAGTCTAGGCGTCTAGAGTCAGACAGTGTGAATAATGAAATTCTTGGGCAGGGACGTCTGGACAGAGAGGAATAAACTACACATTCACACAACATATTAGCTCTCAGCAACTGACATTAATCCACATGTGATGTTTGTTATCCTGCTAAAATAATACTGTTGCTGCAAGTGTGATTAGACAAGATGCGTGTCAGTAAACAGACCCTTTACAGCTATTCTTGATATTCACTGCAAATATGTATTTAAATTATATTATTCTTGCCACTATTTTCAGACTTTTTTCCCTGCCCTCTTCCCATTTCTTTTCTCTGTCTTTTTGTGCCAAGGGTCATGGTCAGCCTATCCTGCAGACAGACTCTGTCCTGCCAAGCAGACGACCACTTTGGATGAAAGCATGGCACTGTTAATCTGCCAGCCAAATACTATGGCTTCCAAATGTCTTCAGAGCCAAGATGGAGACCTTGCGGTCAGACGGAGAATGCTTGTTTCCACTGAAGGTGTGGTCGACCTACCAAGAAGCTCTGAAATTCTAGCGGATTTGAACATGTAGCCACACCAGATGATTTGTTTGTGTTTTATCTCCAACTGAAAATTTTAGTCATAGAGCTCTCGAAGAAGACAAACATAACTTTGATAGACTTAAAATGGGAATAAATTGAGATAAAATGGACATATTTGCTTAAATCTTCAGCTTCAAAAGAAAAGTCTGAGAAGTCCCCAGCAATCTCCCATATCAGTTTCAGAAGAGATCTAAACAGTGTTTCAATCTGTACACAAATTTGCTACTAAAATTTACAATCAAAAATCATAGGAGTTAGGCTATTCACATTCATTTTATAGCTCTCTAATCATGATATGTGTCAACAACTCTCACATTTGTTCTCATTTTTAATTTCCTATAAGGAATTTTAGGAGAGGTTTATTTTATTGACACTTCATTAAGTCTTAGAAGCAATGAAAGCGCAATCTCTAGAAATTTTTCTTTGGGCTTTTATGTCAGCAATATTTTACTTTGCTGTCAGCAACAACTCTAACTCTAAAAAAATAATTTATGACTGATATCATCACCTCATACTACAGTATGAAGTTTTTATTAAACCAAAGATTACAGAGCACAGATCTGTTCTCTGTAAAACAAAATAATAAGAAGTCAAATTTAAGCAAAGTTTATGAAGCTAGCAGATAGTAAACCTTCTAATAAACCTTAACTTTGGAACCACAAACTGACTAATCAATCGGAAACATCTTTTTGCAGCAAAAAGCTTTGATTTTGTGATGCAATTCAGTGCAAGCTATTATTTGTTTTATTCTCTAACACACAGATGGACTCAGAGTTCAAAGATGGACACGCACTGACATTGGTAAATGTTTACACCACACAGAGAGTATTGCTCATGGACACTGAAATGTCCTCCGCGAGATGCTTTTTACTGCTCCATTTAAGGTCAATTTAAGATAAAAAGAAAAAGGCAGAAAAGCACTTTACTCCTTTGGCGGAAATTACAGCATAAAACACATACTTTCAGATAGGACTAGTGTTTGAGAGTATGAGATCTCTGTGACTTCTCTTAAAAGCCCAACATTAGAGTCAATGTCCTTGAGAGTCTTTTACCATACACTGAGCACAATCACAGAGGAACAGCTTGTACCTCAGCTTTCCATCTTTGTAGAGATTAGTTCACATTTATAAGGAACAACAGAGAACAAATTAAATAAAACGTGTTATCAATGCAAGGAAAGAAGAAGAAGAAAACAACTAAAGACTGTCAGACTGTTTAAAATCTCTGTTGCCTGACAGCCTGTATTAAGTGAAGAAAGGAAAAATAGTCTGTATAATAAAGGTAACCATAGGTACAATAACATGAAGGAAAACATTTATCATGGATTCCTTGTCCAAAATGTGTGTAATTCTCCATTACTAAAACTTCATTAGCAACACTGACTTTCAGAAAAGTTACTGTTCGCACGGTGGTAGCATGATGTTTTAATATTATTTTTATACACCAGTTAAATAAACAAGAACTATATATTGAGTAGCTTACATTTATGACAAACTGTTGCAAAGTTATGTTTTTGCTCCTTAGCTCCAAACAGAACTGCTTTAAGGCATACTAAATGCGAAGTAGTGGTGTTTTGTTCCTGAATGAATCAGAAGTTTTGAAAAAAATCGGTCAAATGAATGATTCAATGACTTACCCATAAAGACAATTTATTGGTGCACCCCACTTCACTTTTTTATGCCCTCCCCTCTCTAACGTACCTCCATCTCATTGACTCGCATTTACGTCATTTATTATGCTGTATGAGCGCCCACTACTGGCGGAACCTTTGCATTAGGCTGATTTAAAATATCCTAAGCCCTGAAATCCACTAAGGAGTGGATTTATTATTCACAACAACAGTGTGCTTAATGTAGCAACAAGTATCATGAAGTTAAAACTAAAAAATAATAAATAAATATCTTATATATTATACACTGAAGTTGTGTGGGGTGGGGTTAAATTAAGTGCACTCTGCTGTGATGTCACAATCATGTTGCATTTTGGTATGTGGAACTGCCTGAAGTGTACATGTCAATAGATTCACTCCTTCTGTCAAAATCAAGGGTTCAAGGGTTTGTCTATATAAACTTTCCTCATCCACTTGAGAAAGTGGAATGCACTTCAAAATAGCAGCAGGGTTTCCACAGATGGGAAGGGCTTAGGGAAGTTCACAAGTGTGTCTAAAAGTGAAGGGAAATGTAACCCTTTTCAGGCATGAACGTTTCAGTGTTTTTGAACGAATCTGTTCAGAAGGATTCAGTGACTCACTCATATGAGACAGGACTGTGGTGGTTTCACATTGGTGTTCAGGAGAGCTAAACCTTTTCAGGTCAGGGGTTCTCAAAGCATTGTGGATGGCCTAAGTGAGATCCTGCATTTAATCCAATAATCTGGTTGGAAATAAAATGTTATTGCTATTGTCATGTAAAGCAGGTCATTCTTAATTTGCCTAGTATATAGAAACATTCCCCATCCTTGTTCCTATAATAATCCCTGATAATGACAAGCCTAACAGGCCTGTTTTTTGTGTGTGTATGAGTGCTGTATTTTTCAGTACATTTGTACATGATTTTTTTGCAATAAGACAGGCTAAAGTGGTGTTAAGACTTTCAGCTGGTTGTCTTTACCTCATCCTGAGTATTTGTGATGAGTATGACATGATTGCAAAATTATGTTGGATGTGTCTGTGTTCAGAGTGCTTGTGACTTTGTCAAGTCATTCAAATCCTTTGGTTAAAAAAAAAAAATACACCTCCACAGATGGGTTGTCCTACTGACATGGTACAAATCCAACATTACACTGTTGGATTTTTAACAATTTTGTGGTGGCCAATTGGATAGGTGGTCTCAGTCCCAGATGTGCAGACAGATGGTTTTGACTGTGAAGGGATGTGTGTGTGTGTGTGTGTTTGTGAGGAGCCAAATGTAGAGGCCAGCATTGGTTCGGTTCATACTGTGCAGGTAAAGACATGATCAGCAGATGTTTAGCTAAACAGTATGTGTGTGTTCAATTGATTTTTCCTCAAATAGTCTTTAACAGATGCTGTGATTACAGGTGCCTGAATTGAGCTCTTAAGATCCTGACTGCAAGGAAAATCTGTTTGGTTTCAGTCCAAGGGCATTGCAACTCGGTTCCATTCCAAAGTGGGAAGCAACACGTATGAGCATTGTTCTAGTATTATATACTAGAACAGTGTTCTAGTTCTAGTAAACTGCTGTCCTGCATAATGTTCTTCTGAAAACTCTGGTTTAATCTCATTCTGAAATGTAAAAATAATATATACACATCTAGGAAAAAAAAAAGTACATCTATCCTCTCTCTCTCTCTCTCTCTCTCTCTCTTTAAATGTCATCCTGACCATTACGAGTATCTGTATCTTGTGTAATGACAAAATTATCTGTTTCTGTATCTGTATTTGGGTAGAAGCAGGGATCTAAACCAGAAGTGTGTCAAAACTAAATTAAAAGATGAAAAGATTAAACTTTCTGGATGTAACTCTGTTCCATTCAAAGTTTCTATACATCCTGTGTATTTCATATAGTTTATATTTATATATATAAAAAATATATATATATATATTTTTTTTTTTATAACATTTATATAATACATTTGTATATAATATTTCTATCATATCATTTTTTATGACAATTTTTATGTAAAGTAAATCCAATGTATTTTTTTATTGTTATTTATTTATTTGTAGATTAATATAAACTTAAGATGACAAAACAAAGAAATTTCATTAACCATTAGCTGCAAAATTATGACCTCCGGATATTAACGCATAAAAATGTAAATAACATTTAACATTTGTTGGCACTTCTTCTGTAAAAGTCCATTAATTTCTTCAGTGCTTTTAACAGTGAATGTCAATAAGGTCCTAATTAATTAATGTGTGCATGACATGAGGATAATTGTTCTAGGTGAAATTAAGGGCCGCAATTTGAATAAACAAAAATAAACACATAACTCTTCTCTGCGTGAGTCAGACACATTGTACTAAGTACACAGGCAAGCAATTACTCATAAACTTAAGGAAGCTTCCTAGCATTTAATGAGCATTTTAATATGAGACTTTTAGATTTTGCATTTTATTGTTTGTGTTGTTTCAAATATAGTGCATGTCTTTAATGTGAGTTAAATTTAGTATTTAGTTCAGTTAAATTAAAGTTCAAGTTAATGTAAGTCGCACTGAATTGCAGACCTCAGTTTTAGTTGAATAAAAGGTTATACATATTTATTTCGCTGATACCTATCATGAACCATTTCAAGACACACCAGCTAAATTTATCAAGCAGCTGCTGAAGTCATTAGCACAGTGTGAATTCTGAAGTGGCATTTCTGTTAAACATAGCATCCAAAAGGACTGGTCAACATCAACTTTAAGATCAAAAAGAAATGCCGCAGCAGCCGTACACTGCCCTCACTCCTGCTCTGACTAGAATCTGAATAGAAGCATGCGACAATGAGAAATGTAAACCTAGTCAGAAACCCTGGTATTGGTACTCAAGGGATGTGTGCCATGGTACTAGGTCATGAAAACTTTTTTCCCAGGCATGGGCCTGTTGGGACAAAGCAATAAATCATTGACAGTGGTTTGGGTGCAGTGCAGAGGTCTTCTAAAAAAGAAGTCAAGATTAAAGGGTTAGTTCACCCAAAAATGAATGAATGAATGAATGAATTAATTACTCACCCTCATGTCATTCTAAACCCGTAAGACCTCCGTTCATCTTCGGAACACAAATTAAGATATTTAAGATGAATTCTGAGAGCTCTCTGACCCTCCCATAGACAGCAATGTAATTAATTACCACGATCAAGGTCCAGAAACGTCCATAAATGTAGCTGTGTCACGCGGATATGTTGTTTTTGTTCAAATCACAGTTTGAACCCCTGATGTCACATGGATTATTTTACCGATCTCCTTGCTACGTTTCTGGACCTTGATCGTGTTAATTACATTGCTGTCTATGGGAGGCTCAGAGAGCTGTTAAATTCGTCAAAAATATCTTAATTTGTGTTCCGAAGATGAACGGAGGTCTTATGGGTTTAGAATGACATGAGGGTGAGTAATTAATGACAGCATTTTCATTTTTGGGTGAACTATCCCTTTAAGGACCAAGGAGCAGAACACTTCAAACTCTTGCTTGTGGTTGAAAAGATATTTCAGGAAAAAAGCAGTGTATAGCCACATTTCCACTGTCGGACCAAAAGTGAGCCAAAGGCCAGGAATACCTTGGGCCAAAGTGGGCCAAGTGGGGCTAGAGGAGTGGTCATGAAAAAAAGCGGAGTTTGTCCAAATTAGAGACGGTCAGCACCACTGTTCATTTCTCATGTTTTCATATCAAGCTACCAGCTAACATCAATATTTAGGACATTTAAAATAATTTAAATGGCAAAACTCACTTTCAGACACCAGTGAGTGTCTGAAACGACTTACGATTGTAACCCGATGGGAATTCTGTTTGATGTATGAGGCAAAAACATATACAACAACGACAAACCATGGTTCACTGCAAAACTCAGACAGCTCCGTCAGGCCAAAGAAGATGCTTACAGGAAGGGGGACAATGTCTTGTATAAACAGGCCAAATACACACTGGAAAAGGAGATCAGAGTGGCAAAGACGAATTATTCTGAAAAACTAAGTTCACTTCCAGCGACTCAGCATCAGTGTGGAAAAGTCTAAAAGAAATCACCAACAAGGCACCATCCCCCAGCACTGTGGAGAATCAAAAACTGGCAGACGATCTGAATGAGTTCTACTGCAGGTTTGAAAAAACACCCCACACCCACCCTGAACACCTCTCCACACAACCATTCACACCT
>NW_015635681.1:112317-115251 GCF_001515625.1 Sinocyclocheilus rhinocerous | reverse complement strand
CTGGCAAAATCACTCTGGACCCCTCACATCCAGCACACTCCCTCTTTGAACTGTTGCCATCTGGTCGACGCTACAGAGCACTGAGCACCAGAACGACGAGACACAGGAACAGTTTCTTCCCTCAGGCCATCACAGGCACAGTTTCTTCCCTCAGGCCTCTCATGAACACTTGACAATAACTGTGGAACACACAACACTATTTATACACTCATACACTTATTTATCTAACACACATACTTAGTCTACACCTCAAATTTGCACGTATCATACCTGTACATACAAAACTGTCTATTGTAATATACCTGCACATACAATTGTCGATTTGTATATTTTTTATTCCTTATTTACTTGTTCTATTTTTTTTTTTTTCTTTTATTATCTGTGTTTTTGTTCTGTCGCTGTCATTCTGTTGCACTGCGGAAGCTTCTGTCATGAAAACAAATTCCTCGTATGTGAAAACATACCTGGCAACAAAGCTCATTCTGATTCTGATTCTGATTCTGATATTTTATGCAATGCTAAAGGCTACGTATGCTATCCATCGCCATTATAAATACACATATGGCTATGAAAATACCAGACACCGCTTGAAGAACTTGCACAAATCATATATTATTATAATCTTGTATTTATTTAGTTTCATATTAGTTCAGTCTCTTCCCCATGTGTTTGTTGATGCCGGACTTCTGCATATTCTGCTTCTGCTTATTTGATACTATCTATTGGAAATTCTAAAGTTTAAAGCTGTTTTCAACTTCAAAAGATGTCAAACTATTTTTAAAGTTGGAATAGATGTTGGTCTTTGCATGAACTAATCAGATATGTACAGGATTAATCACAAGACTGCCACCTATTCTTAGAAAAGCTGACGATATGCGGATCCTTTCATGGGAATAGCAATTTGGTTTTAGCAATTCTTATTATTATGCTTTCACCAAGATAATCTGTCAAATATTCACATTGCTTTTGGCAAGGGAGGTGGAAGAATTGCAACAGGTTTATCAAGAAATTACTTGAGGTTTGTGGATAAGTCATACATTTCATATACTCATAATTCTGGTTTTCTGTCTGTGAGCTCCTGCTGTTGCTTTGGCTGAAAGAATAACCGTATAGTGAGATGGGAGACAGAGTTTAAACATCCTGACATTACATAAATCACTGGTATGTAAAATATTGACGCTGAAGTCTTTATAGCTAGTCAATGTGTGACATTTGCTTCAGGGAGGCGTGTTAAGGGTGGGTTTTAGAGTAGCACTGGTCCTACAGTGGAAATGCAGCTTGATTTTGTCCTCGCAGCTTGAGGTGCGAGGCTATTGGCCCAGCACGGCTCGTTAGCCCTAGTTCTCACTGGCCAGACAGTGGAGAAGCGGCTAATGAGGATCTAGGAGTTACAGTCACAAACTAATGAAAAAAGAGAGCAAGCATGATAAGCAGCATGTTATTTTGCATCACAGATGTGATGCTTCAGCTTTGAATGCTATTACACAAAATAAAAAGCATCTAGTAGATAAAAATAGGCTTAGACTTCCTTTGAGTGTAAATAGATCATTTCCTGTTTCACTTTTAGAGAATTTTTATTTATTTATTTATTTATTTTTACTAAAATAGATTATAAGTATATCTAATATTAAACATACATTTATGACAGAATTTTTATTTTTAGGTGAACTATCCCTTTACATGAACATACATCTTTCCTCAGGGCTGGTTCACATACCTGCACCAGTGTTATAATAATATGATTTACTATTATAATAGTATAGATCCTTTTAGGGCCGAAGTCACAATTACGTCACAGCGCTAGCTGGAAGCAAAACAAAGGGAAAACTGGAGGCGGCCAATTCAAACCAGCGCAGATTCGTCTACATAAGGAGCTTCAAATATCATCTTGTTGTGATGTTGGGTGCCAGAATCGACGTAACACAGCCTCAAATTAGAAATTTAATCGCATACCTGCTGCCACTGCCAGACAAAAAACCGGCGACAACTATGGTTAAACGTGATAAAATGAGCGGACTGGACAGAAACGATCGTCAAAAATTTTCGCGTTTGCAGCGCACAATTCTTATCAGAAAAGGTTCAATAAAGTATTGTCTTTTGCTGTTCCCTTTCGTGGAACTTCGAACTGCGTCCTCTAGGGTTTTCGTCCGTTAAAGTTAACCTTTTCAAATAACAATCGCGGTCCTGGACAGTGATTGACCTTACATATGCAGGTAAAATCAGGGGGGTATTCCAGAAAGCAGGTTATGTGACATACCCGGGTATGTTTAAGGTAAGTAAGCGGATAAACTCAGTTTTTGGTTCCAAAAACGGAGGTAACTTTCAGAGTATGTAAGTAGCCATAGCAACTTACTCTCTGAACATAACCTGCTCCGGAGTACTGTTTCAGGGTTAGTTACTTCAGGGCTATCAGCTCATGCATGACCTACTGACCAGAGTCTAGTGGGCATAACAGATTGCGCACAATATTATATATTATTACAATATAGTTATGCAATATAGCCTATATATATATATATATATATATATGATAAGTTAATTATAAAGCACTAATATAAGTAATATACAGGGTAATATATTATTCTAATATGGTTACTATATTTATTTTATTGGCATATATAATAGTTATCTGTATACATTTTAAAACACAATTATGACAAGGTAATGTTAAAAGGGGTGGTTGACTATTGTAAACAATGGCGTCGTCTATATTGCTTATCAATTTGAGCCCGATACGCAGAGGAAGGATATTAGTGAAGAGGAACGCGCAGAACCTGTGCAAGCATGGCTTTTAATGGTATGTTTTTTGTTTGTTGTTGTCTCATACTTTTAGATACAATGTTATTTGTAAATGCTACTGCTTCTGTTAGCTTTTAATTTACGGTTTTATCCTGATTAAAGCTTTAATACAGTACGGCAACTGCACGCGCGTCC
>NW_015635681.1:96922-112233 GCF_001515625.1 Sinocyclocheilus rhinocerous | reverse complement strand
TAATACAGTACGGCAACCGCACGCGCGTCCATGTTTAACGCTTCTCATAGCTATGTGAAAATAAGTGTATAATTGGAACAGTTCATTGTTGGAGCAGAGCTGATGATCTAAATGAGAGAGAGAGAGAGATGTAGAGCGTGTGCAGAGCAGGGGAACGCGAGGAACAGTATTGAGAACAGCTGCTTTAGAACATTGATTTTTAAAACTTGTGAATCCATTAGAATCATTAGAAGACAGAATTGTGATTCATATATAAATAGATTTTTATCTGCACCCCTAGTTTTCTCTGCCTCTTCTCTAAAGCAGCGGAGCATGGCCTCGCCCCCTTCGTTGCATGTTCCCGGGGGGCGTGGTTTATCTGGGTTTGTGATGTCACAAACCCAAGAAGTAACTTGTTGTAGTCCAGACAAGCCGTTTTTGTAGGCATTAAACTGCCATAATTTTAAAAGACGATATCTCCATTTGCACTGAACTTTCAGCGTTGTAACTTTGCAGATATTATTTATGCTCAAACAGCAACATTACACACTAACTAACATTAAAAAAGTGAAATCGCAATCAATCACCCCTTTAATTTATTGTATTATATATTTATTTCATTTTATATTATCATCTCACACATCATGGATCGCCATTTTCTATAATTTATTTATATAATAAAAATACATATCTGATATGATTTATTATATTATTAACATCAAACAAACAATAGAATTCTTATTCTCAAGGATTAAAGATAAAACGAAAAATTATTGCACAACCACCAGTAGGTGGCGATATGAACCAAGTATGTAAACGGCCTTTGAACAGAAAAAGAAGAAAGTAGTATGGTGCGCTTTTTCTTATGCTGCGTCTCAATGTGCCTACTTATACTACGCCCTTAAAGTATGTACTCTTTTGGTGAAGAAAAAGTACACACTTTTGTGTGTGTAGTAGAAGAGTAGGCAAGCTTTGGGACATACTATCACGCCACACAACTGCGTCTTTAAAGGACCGCTCTGTCGCACCTGTTACATGCACCCTGTCAGTGTAAACTGGCCTGTCAATCATCTTGTCACAGTTAACATCCTCCACATTTAATTTAATTTAACTTCCTACCATACTGGAGAGAAAAGAAGTAGCTGCCAGTCGCGGGTCTTTAATGCGGAGAACTCTGCTCATATTTTCTTGCATAATGATGCATGTAAAAGTTAAGACCAAATGGATGTTTATAAAAGTTCACATTGCTGTTGCAGATGAAATATAACACGGATAACAATAAATAAATATTTTTTTACAAGGTTAAATGTTGATTATTAGTAACTCAAACCCCTATTTGTAAACCTCTCTACCTAACCGTCAATCGCGCGCATCTGCTACGTTTGTAGTTTTTCTAACGCGTTTTATTCGTGTTTGTAGTTCTGGACCGAATCCTTCACCAAAGCGCAATGGATTGTGGGCAATTTTAGCCATTAGAGTGTGCGCGGATCCACACTTCAAAAATCGTCCTGAAATAGTAGACCATCCGGGGACTTTTGGCATACTCTTTTCAACATACTATGCTTTGGGACACACTTATTCTATTCTCACATACTATTTAGGATGGAGAGTATGAACACTGAGACGCAGGGTTAGTGTCCGTTTCCATAGTGACTCGTTGATTGAGAATGTCGATTGAGAATGTCTTGCGTGTTAACCAGGAACTTACTCTGGGTTGAATGAACTTACTCCCGGATGTGTTTTTGGAACCAACATACCTCAAGTAAGCAGGGTTTGGGTTAATCAACCGAGAGTTCAGGGTTTAGCAGAAAGTTAACCTTGCTCTCTGGAATACACTCCGGATTTTCTCCAGCCATTGTTAAAAAAAAACTAGCTAACAAACTTCATAGCTAGCGTTAGTGAAGCGGTCAGGGGACTCTTTCTGCCTCCACCTAAGCTCTGCCCACAGAAAAACGTCACAATGTTTACTAACAGAAAAAGGGTCTATACATCTAGAAAAATTTGTAAATTTATATACTAATATAGTATTTATTAATAATTTGAAATAGGTTTTATTTTTATATTTTAAGCTTTTTTTTAATTCAGTTTTAGAAATGTTGGTAGTTCAACTTGATTGGACATTTTTCTAATTATGAAGTTTTTACTGTGATATTTATATATTATTTCAGTTTAATTTTAATTAAAGATCTCTATTTTTAAACATAGGCTCCAGCATCCCCACTACAGAGGACAAGCAATTTGGTTAATGAATGGATGTGGAATTCTAGTTTTAGTTTTAGTAAACAACACTGATCTGTACTGTACCACTGTAACTGCACAAAAACCTGTGATAAACCTGTGGCAAAGTTTCCACCTCCCTTGCCAAAAGCAATGTGGATATTTGACAGATTATCTTGGTGAAAGCATGATAATGAAGATTGCTAAAACCAAATTGCTATTCCCATGAAAGCATCCACATTTCGTCAGCTTTCCTGAGTATAGGTGGCAGTCTTTTGATTAATCTTGTACATATCTGAATATTTTATGCAAATACCAACATCTATTCCAACTTTAAAAATAGTTTGACGTCATTTGAAGTTAAAAACAGCTTTAAAACTTCAGAATTTCCAACAGCTATAAAATATTAGACTGCAAAACATTTTCTGTGCATGTTAAAATTACCTCGAATGTTTAACAATAGAGTTTTATTCAAAAAAAAAAAAAAAAAAGTCCATTCCAGGCATTTCTGAGTGGTCTTTGCACAAAGAGGCTTTTAAGAAAACTTATTTTACCACCTGGATGAAGCCGCTGATTACCTCTTGCCATGCAGAGCTAACAGCTGTATGTGCACTTACAAGCACACTTTGTAGCATTTAGCAATCACTCAGAGTGTTCTCAAAAAAAAAAAAAGAAAAGAAAATTCTCCTTATGACAATGCGTAAATCTGACAGCATTACTACCTTAAAAGGTGAGTGAATAACAAATGAATGCCTGTACTTTACATAAAAATATATACAATCCACAATTATCAAGGTCCAAGCACAAATAACTATTTTAGCCTATAGCTTTTGCTTCTTGTTTGTATTTTATAGCAAGCAAACAAACAAACTAAAAGCACAGGATCAGAAAATGACCCTGTCGCCTAGAGGAGTACATGCCACTGGGATAAATTTGTCATAATTGTATTGATTGCTAAGAATGAATTCGGTCACACATACCCACTGAGTATAATTCACTCTTCCTTCCTCATAATACCTTGAATGACACCCTGTTAGGTCAGAGAGTTTCTAACCAAACTTAGATCTGCTTATTGACTGCTTTTTCATTCATCAGCTCTATAACTAGTTTTAGCGTGTAAATATGGACTATACGGATTGAGGTTTAACATATATAGGCCACATGTGTATGCACATCTCTACTTTCTCCCTTTATAGCTGTTTGAAGATAATTTTGAATCCTCCCAACAACTAAATTGCTTGAGTGTCTCATCAATAAATCCGTTTATGAGAGTGTATATGATTATACAGCAAGGGATCTGTAACGAATTAGTCCACTGAAGGCGAGTTGAAGTGAGAACCCAAGTGCAGTTTATTTACAGAGTGATCCAAACATCCAAACCAAATAATCCAAACAAGATACACAGACTTGACTAGGCATGAACAGCGTGGCGGCCATCTTGGCCGGGGACTCAGGCGTGGCGGCCATCTTGGCCGGGGACTCAGGCTTAATGTGAGCAGTCTCTGAAATGGTGGCCATGTCATGACGAGCTGAGACGTGACGAGACTCTAGAAGGGCGGCCATTTTGTGAAGAGACTCAAGTAGCCATCTTGTTGCCATTGTCTCTGGTCGTGTATTGAAGTTGTAACCCGCTGTCGGTGAGTCTAGTTTGTTTATGCCACGTCAAGTCTGTTCATGCCTCGTCAAGTCAAGTCTGTGTCTCTAGTCTGTGTATCTTGTTTGGATTATGTTTGGAGTTTGGATCACCTGTAAATAAACTGCACTTGGGTTCTCACTACGCTCGCCTTCAGTGGACTGAATCGTTACAGGAATACCACATTTAGTTTTCAATAATGCTCTTAATCTTTAGGGTTTAATAAAAGAAACCATTTGTTTATGCAAGAATTGTAGGTGGAGGAGTATTAATGTGCTAGAGTGCATTCAAGTTTATCTAGAAGCTTTAGAGTTTATGACAGTTTGTATCATCTGTGTACCAGCAGTAGCATCCTAAATGTGAAGCACAGATATAACATGGTACTACAAAGACAAGTATTTAAAAATAATTGTTATTAGTTAGATGTATTATTATTATTATTATTATTATTATTATTGTTATTTTTTCTGTGTATGCACTGACTGATAGTAGCATCATACAGGGGACAAAAACAATCTACACTTTGAAATGCAACCATGGACATTTTTAAAGAAAATTGCTATATTATCTCTCTTTATTGATTAAAACATGATTTTCAATCATTTTATCCTTTCTCTTCATTTGTGTTGTTTGAATTGTGTGAATTGTGTGAACTTTGTCCTCTTCTCAATTATATCTTATTGCATTGCTCAGGAGCCCCATCCCCAACTCCTCTTGGGCTTCTGATATTCCTCACTGAATCAGACCTTTATCTTGAATTATGTTGTTACAATAAATTGTCATTAAGAACTTATCTCAGAACATTATTACCATTAACAATCATCTTTGGCGATAGTGGTTCTGAAAGAACTGTAGTACTGTATTTAGTATTTAGTAAACATAAGATGTTCAATAAACATTAAAAGATGAATATTGTGTAATACTAAATAACTGTTTTCCAAATTAAAAAAAAAGTCTATCTACCATAAAACCTATCTACCATATTGCAGAAACATGGAATGTCACTACACAGTAGCAAGACTTGTTAACTATAAATAACTAAATACATGAGCATGCATGCAAATAAATAAATAAAAGTTATGATTATCTTAGGTAGAGGAAATTGTGGAATGAAAATACACCTGTCAGTAGTAATATGACAATGAGTACTGCTTTAGAACAAAAGCCTCTGATTGGTCTGGGTTATCGTGTCTCCATGTGATTGGTTTGTTATTGTGATGTCTCAGACTTGGAAGAGGACTAAGAACCCCCAGTATGTGTTACCTCAGAGATTTTGCTACATCACACTTCCTGCATGGAAGTGCATCTGTTCCTCTTCTCCAAAGAACGACTCGATCAGGCAGGCAAAACAAACAAATATTCAGTACTATAACATTGTAACTGTCCCACTGTTTACCTCTCATCAAGGGTTTTTTCTGTCATTCTTAATCCAAATAATCTGATGTTTCGATAGAGGTTCCAAATGCTTTATACAGAACCCTCATATTTGCCTACATCCCAATAAAAGATACTTTCATTGTACAAAAGGCAATTCCAAACTAAAAATTACTGAATATGAATTTATGGCTAACATTTTAAGCCATAGCAGATCTCAACTCGGCCAAACACACACACACTGAGTGTGTGCAGAGCCTTGAGCAGGTTCACAGTTTCATTGATGTTGCAGCTGCTTCTTGCTGATATCACACACACATACACACACTGTTCTTCTGGGCCATTCTGCCTGCCTGTATAATTCAGTACTTTCAGCATTACAAATGGCCATCTAGTTCTGCTTTTGTGAAGCAATAGAACATCTTTTGTCACTATAGTATTCAATATGTGGTCGTATTGTATTCCGAATCAATAATCAGACAGACAGAATGCAGAGAAAATGGCGACAGTTACTTTATTGTCTCATGAAATAATGGCTAGGATATAAAAACTGTACTTTCTTTGCTGAAAACAAGCCTTTCTTTTATTTGTTGATAATCTGCTTTAGTGGAACATGTGATGTCCAGTTGAACAGATAATAAATAAACTGCTTTTTTGAAGACTGAAAAACAGTTAGTAAATTAAAAAAGACGTCTTTGAGCATGTCATGGCAAAAGCCATGTATTTTAAGGCTATTAAGATTAAAAGATGATAACAACATAATTGCATTAAGTCTTTGTACAGCCCACACAATTATCAGATGACTGAGAGAGTATGTTCTAACTCAATAACAAGCACTCCCTTTAGCTATGTTCAGTCAGTCAACACAACCTGCCATGACAGATAAATATGAGCTCCTTGATTAACAATCGCATATCTTAATCACGATGTATTGGATTTGCATTTCAGCTATTATACACTCCAAATAATAGCTCAGGCAGCTTCCTTTGAATGTTTGCTCAAGTGCTGGCATGTAAGATAAGCTTTCTTACCCAGAAATTCCTTTTTAATTTTACCAGGTACACACTATGGGCACGAACTAAGCATATAGCTATGAAGACAATACCCAATACCAGTTGTTACCTGTGGTTTTGTAATTTAATGCCAAGTATAAAGTTACAAATGGACATTATTATTTTTTTAAGAAATATAGAAGTTTGTTATACTCATAATGCAAATAATGTGTAAATGCATCACTAAGCCCATTACCACCCATAAAGAAGACAGTTAAACAAAAATTTATTAAAATCAAATTTAAAAGAGCCAATTTAGGTTCCTGAAATCCTGGAGAGTAGCAATTTATATCACATTACACTAGTCTGGGCCAGTCCACAGGGACCAGTAGAACTGCAGAAATTGCATTCTGTGTGCACGCAAATCTCTGCCATTTTCAATTGATTTCATCTTTGATATAGGCTTTATCCAATTTATGGTGCACGCACTTAAGCCAGGCTATTTTTGTTCTCAGGTATTGAACATGCAAGTTCCCTTGGTGTAAAGCCTTTTAGACAGGTATTGTTTTACATTCTGCATCAATATCATAGCTTTCAACTAGCCCGGTAAGTTAAAAGAAACTTTGGATGGATGGGCAAAACCAGAGGAAACTATGCAGGAACATCACAGTGCAACAGAGGGAGGAAACTCAGCCACCAACATCCTGCGGGCTCATTACGCTGATGGTGGGTGGTAAGACCCTGGTGATGGAAGTTTGAGAGAGTTTGTAATTTAGTCAGACCAGATGAAAGAGCAACATAAAGAAAATGGAAACACCAAAAAGGTAAACACCACCATCTCACTCGCTCTAACCCTCTTTCGCGCTTTGTTTATTTGTCATTACTGCCATTTCACATTCAGATGTTGCATTAACATCAAAAGGCAGCTTGGAATCTGTACTTTGTTTCTGGCAAAACATGAAAGGACACACACAAATGTATATAGCAGGAACACATAACTACTTGAACACACTATAGATGCTCTTCCATTGCCTGGTGATCACAGCCTGAATCTACACATAGCTCCACTGATCCATTCTCCTGAGCTAAATGGGAGCTCTCAGAAGAGAAAGAAGAACAGAGGAAATTTTACAATTTCCCTTATTCAGGCTACAGAGCATAGAACCAATATTACATTTATTTTAAATTCAGTCGTTTTCTGGCTTTAATCTAAAATAATACACCTTTGTAACGTCTGCCTCTCAGGTTTTTACTTTTATGTAAAGCTGCTGGAAAATTAGAAGGACAAAGTAAGCAGAGGAAAAATATCCCCTTTACCACTGATCCGAACCCTCTGACTAAAGGTGTCTGAAACCTTAGAAGCTGCTTTTTACTTAGTCTGTCAGTTGCTAAACAGACTGTTTTGCTTATTTCTTAGTAGAAATAAGCTGCTAAAAATGGGGGTGGGGGGAAATCACATTTATAAATAAAATTACTTCTTGATGTGATTCATTTCAGACAAATGTTGGACCACTGTAAACAGATCAAACTACAAATGACACATGTGTAAAAACAAATAAAAAAAGGAAAAAAATAGATAAGGAAAAATATAAGCAATTATTACTCATATTGTCACAAATCAAGCCGGAGACAACAATGAATGAAAGGCAGGTTTATTAACAGGTATTGCAGAGGCAGACTGTCTGGAGCAATGGCAGGTGAGAATCCAACACAAAGTAAAGTTCAATGATTCTTAGCGGAGTACTGAAGTTTGGTTTCTTTGCAGGTTTGCAGGGAGTTCGGGATCCATGAGCGGAGGAGAGCAATGTTGGAAGATCTTTGGGGATCTAGAGGTAAGTATAAACAGGTAAATAGCATTCAGCGAGTCTGGTAAAGTTCAGTGTAGTGAACGGTAGACCGGACGGTGAGTGACTGGAAGGCGCGTGCTTATGAATGGTGACTTGATTGCAGATGACAGGTGCGGGGAATCAGAACTCAGGTGAGCGTGATCTGGTGTAAGTTGTGGCTGGTGACTGTGGTGATTCGCTGACACATATCACTCATTGACCAAGCTTGGTCTAGTTTCCTTGCATAAATAAAGTAAACCAGTTACTTTTATATCTTAATTTCATCACTATTAACATGTATAACAAAACATAACATATACAATTTATGAATTATGATAAGTATAATTGAGGACATATCACATTGGCTGAATAGCTGCAACACATTCGTGTGAGTGTGATTTGCTTGTTCAAAAGATATGTTTAAGTCCATGTTACTAATAACTAGCAATGGCAGCTTGGTTTCTTTCTGAGAAGTTAAAGAGGCAGTGATACTACTTTTATACAAAAGTAACTCAAAGAGTAACTCAAATACTTTAAACAATATTGACAGTTTGTCTATTTTTGCTTGGTGAAAATATTTCCAAAGCCAAAGCAGAACACTGCAACACGCAGTAGTGGTGTTTTCGTAAAAAATTATTTAGTGTTTTTGAACAAAATGGTTAAGTGAATTATTCAATGACTCATCATTTGTTGCTGCATTAAACTAGTCTCTTCTTTTGTTTCTGAATGAAAGCACATTTTTGAACAAATTGGATGAATGAATGCATCAATGACTCACTCATGAAGACAATTTGTGGCAACCTACTTAACGACTGACTGGCGTCAATGAAAAAAAATCTCCACAACTAATGCACAGACTGATCTATGCTGTCCTCAAAGTTAGTTAAATCACAGTTGCCATACTAATTTATCATGAAGGACTGGTAAAATTTTTATTATTTTCTGCAGGCAGGAGACTCCTGAAGTGTCATTTCAAATGCTGATGTATTGACTCTTTCAAACGGAATTCCAGAAAACCCCAAGGATAAAATCTCCCCTCAAAAAACAAAAGGGAGAGGGGGAAAAAAAAGGAATGGCAGGAAAGAGAGACTGAGAAGCGGGGTTTGTATTTGTTCTGTCTTTTTTTAAGATGTTAGCAGTTTTCTACAGCCACACATGAATAATAAACGCTCATCCAATGTAAACTCTTAAATCAGATGATGGAGTATTTTGACTGCTGGTTGACCCTCCTCCACATACCTTGTTAAAATATAAAATCATCAACACTTTACCTTGTAAAGGGAAGGCTGGGAAGTTAACACAAAGATTTCAGTCATTCCATACTTCTGCACTGACCCTAGATGATGTTAGTCTTCTCAGCTAGATTCTGTTTAATCTGGCTGGGGTTTGAATTAACTGCCAAAATCTTCAATGGAAACGGAAGGAGGATATAAAATATGGTATGGATATAAAAAAAACTAAAAAGCCTGATTTTTCATACAACAACAAAAAGATACCCAATCACAATACAGTATATGCATAAAACTAAAAATCACAATATAACACAATATAACATCAGACAGAGCAAAATCTGGGGTTGTGTCTCAATGTCAAGCACAAAGTTTGAACCTTTCAGGCATGTTGGCTTCTCAAAAATGTCCCTTTTACCACATTTAGAAGTAGGCCATTTATGACATCCTGTTATATGATCTTAAACGGTTCTATAAAGGTTTGAAAAGCTTAGCACACTTTATCACACATGCTGTGGTCTGGGCTTAAAAACTGAGACCAGCTTGTGAAAAAGTAAGCTCCAAATGTATGACACCAGTTGGAGTGTCTCAAGTGACTGAAAAAAAAAAATATATATCTGTGTTAAACAAGAGTTTCATATTATGCTCACTTCAAAATTCTTGAGACAAAATGATTCAATAACTGTGTTGATCTAGAGATTTCTGTGGTAAGACTGTTAACATATTATTTTACACCAAATACACAAAATAATGATCTTTAAAAAAGCATCATATGACCCCTTTAATGTTAATGCATGTATGCGGTGGTTTCACCTCTACTTGACAAAGGTATGGGCTATCGCTAACCTCTATCTGTGTGGGCCCACTTAAAAAACATTAGTGAGACAAATGATACACTAAAACACAAAAGAGCAAAGATGTCAAAATGAGAGACGTTCATCAGGTCTAGATTTTTGTGAATCACTCTTAACGCCAACTCTATAAATCACTACTTACAAATGAATAGAGGTCAATATCCCTCATTAATTTACATTTTATATTTACATTTTATTAATTTAGCACCAACTAGAGCAATACAAAAAAAAAAAAAAAACACTTAGAAATGGTGCCATTTTCTTTAGAAAAACATATCTCTTTATTAAAAAAGAAAAAAAAATGTTTCTATTTGGTTAAAGTAATCTCTTAACAGTTTCCTTTTGTACTTGCATTTTTCCAACATAGCCAGGATTTACATCTACAGAATTTGATGAACTTTATATACAGATTTATATACAGTTTTATGAACAATATACAATTTTATGAACGTTCATGTTGTGAAAGTTATGAACTTTATAGGCTATATATTAATAGTAAGCTTTTCACATGTGTTCCAGTGTGGCTGATCATAACTGAACGTGACCTTGTGAGTTAGACTGCAGTGTGCAATGTTTGTTTGTGCCTACTTTATGTCAGTTATTAGCTTGTGAAAACTCCTTGCTAAACTGGATGTTAATTTGTTCTGTCTGGTTACAGTCTGTATTTGTAATCAGTCTTTACAGGGTCATGCACTATGTCATATTATCAGTATTGATTAAGCAATATTGAAGAGACATGCATAGATATTTGCATCTCTAAGATGGGTGCCCTGAATTTACTTTAGTTTCATGTGTTTATGCTGTTTAGAGACTTTTAGAGCAGTAGTGTTGCTTCAGAACTTACTTTAGACACCAAATGGCAACCCAACACAGTACCAAAATTATCTATCACATAAAATTATATGCTCATTGCAAGTAAACCCTAATTTAATCTTGTCTGTTGAAATTATTATTATTATTATTTTTGCATTGTTTATAAGGATGAGGACATTTCATGCAACTTCATGCTGGCATTGGCCTCATTTGTCTAGCTTCTTTCAAGTGAGACAGGAATTTACACCAAAATACCATTGAGTTTTTCTGAATGCATGGCCTTGAACATTAACAAGTCAGCATTTCATCCTCTCTTTTAAGCCTTACAATACAATACTTGTGTCTTACTTGTGTCTTATTATATTTATATTAGGTTAGCTACAAATTATAATTTGCCTTAAGCATTGTTTTTCCCCTGCTATCTGCCAGTGAAAACAGAACTGATTCCCACCTGTTGTGAACCACTGGTGTATTGCATGTTTGCTCTATCATTATTGAGAAACTCTTAGAAAAATCCATGAATCCACGTACTTCCTCTTCCATGAGTTCTGGCTGATGCCCCCTGGTGAGTGCTACATCCTCCTAAGCGCCTGTGGTCATTCATTCTTCACACGCACGCGCACACACACACACACACACATTTTTCTTTGTGCTCTACTTGATCACACATTAATCTAGCTTTGAATAGGAGCCCAATTTCCTCTCTAAATGTCAGATCATATTTACTGGCCCTTATTCAGCGTCCGAGCACATCTGATTTCCAAGTAACCATTGAGGTAAATGTCGGTGAATAATAAAGCCTCCCCTCGGAAACAGAATTGTAATCTGCAGTTCCTGAACGCTATTGTAGTTCCCGAGTGCATTAGCTCAGCAGTGAAGGCAATCAGTTGAGCAATCAAAGGCTTTCATTGACAGAGCGAAAGGTGGGGAAGTCAAGCCATGTTAAATGCGGTGCCAAAATCAGTGTCAACACTGGAGTAAAGAGCGAAGAGAGGCTGAATGTGTGTACATGGACACTCAGATTAGACACACATATATGCTCATAGATACTGCTATGAATTGCCAGGGAACACATGGGACAAAGGAGTCCATTCAGCTGTACGTAATAATCGAGAGAGCTGGTTGAGAGAAACTCCAGCTGTTGACCTCTGATCCCAGGCTCAGAATGGAATGTAATCATGCTGCCACCTTAATGTCTGGACAGCAATATTTAAAGAAATAGTGCCTGTATCTCATCATTTACTCACACTCATGTTGTTCCAAACTGTGACTGACTTTCTTCTGAGGAATATAAAAAATATTTTGAAGAATGTCACAGTTGCCTTTTCATTTACATTTAAATGAAGCGGTGACAACTATCAAGATCAATAAATAAATAAATAAATAAATAAATAAATCATGAAAAGGACCATAAAATTATTCTTAAAGTAGAAAATATATACTACTGTTCAAAAATGTCGGGTAATATTTTTTTTATGTTTTTGTGGAAATCTCTTAAGCTCACCAAAGCTATTTGATACAATACAGTAAAACAGCAATATTATATTATAAATACAATAATTCTTCTCTAATTTATTATATTTGAAAATGCAATTTATTTATTTATTTTCAGCAGCCATTACTCCAGTCTTCACTGTCACATGATCCTTCAGAAATCCTTCTAATATGCTGATCTGGTGATCAAACATTTCGGTTATACAAATGGCTCGCTTAATATTACTTGTGGAAACCATAATTTCCCCCCAATATTCTTTGATGAATAGAAAGTTCAAAAGAAGAGCATTTATTTGAGATAGAAATTTTTGCAACAATATAAATATCTTTACTGTCACTTTAGAATAGTTTAGCATGCATATATATATATATATATATATATATATTCACCAAAATGAATTGTTAGCAATACTTTGTTTTGCCCATTATAATAAATAAAAATGTATATATTGTCAAAATGTGTCCTGTAATATTTCCTAGATGCCAAATGTGGTTCTTATGTGTCTGATTTCAGTACACTATAATTAAATATGCGCACACTGAAGACTTCTCACATCTTACAGAAAAGAACAGCATGAACCTGCCTAACATTCTGTTTTTGTGTTGATTTGAAACAACATGAAGTACAATACATTATGCCAAATGAGGTTGAATACATGATGGGGGAACTATTCCTCTACATACAAATAACAGCTGTTTCCCGAGATTGTGAGATCTCGAGAGAATTCCCACCAGCAAAAACACATAGTTGAGAGTTTAGAGTAAATTGGGATTCTGTTTTACAGACTACTTTCCTGTTGACGTGAACAGGTTTACATCATTTGTATTTGAATTTACCAGTAATGACTCATAGTCTCTAAACTATATGAAATTAGTTAGGGAGATGTGTTTTCCCATACATATCTAATTGTGTGTATATGTCAGCTGTTTTTACCACTAGCACGATCTGATCTTTTGATGTGGCTGCTGTTGAAACCTAAGCTACCCACAGTTCCATCGCACTGTTGTCTTAATTACCCTATTGAGCCATGCTCTCATACAGCACTCAACAACACTTTGGTTTGCATAGAGGCAGTGAAGAACATCAAAAGAAAATGAACTGTGTATGTTTGTATAAAGAAGACTTCACTATGCATAGGCTGCTTAAAACTTCAAGAGATGTTTTTAAAAATAGGCACTGGTGATCCATTAAAAGAAAAGAAATGCTATGACACATTGCAAAATAAGGTGCTAGGGCTAAAATATATGCACTTTAGGTGTGATGACAAGCCATGACAATAGTGTACTTTTGCAGACAGAAGAAGGTAAGACATAATAAGTCCCTGCAGGAAAGAATGTGCTCAGACTGAGTCTGAAAGCTGCAGCATCTGATGCAACAGTAAATTTTGGCCAATTTGTTCAAGTGCAGATCAGTGAACTAACATTTGGAACGAGCAAGAAAACAAATAGTATTAAGAACTTGATTTTATTTTGTTTACAATTAAACAGATTGTATTACATGCACCCAAATAATCAATTTATAATTGGATTGAAAAGCCTTCATGAAAACACCTCAAATCGAGTTTGATCGGAATTAAATTTCTGTCAGATTGAAGGGGTGGTGTTGACCTGAAATAATCCGATCAACAGGAAAAAAATAAATACATAATTATAAATAAGCATGTAAAAGCAGCGCCATTTGAACGTTTACAGATGTTTTACGTCATATAATTGTGCTATGTTTATTTATGTCTTATGAACTCAGCAGAGAAGACTGAATATTAACTAAATATTGCTAAAAACCTCTTCTGGTATACAGTATGTGTCAGCTTTCAGTTTAGATATGTCCTCAAGACAAAAAAGGCAATTATGTTTGCAGTAGATCTGTTGACATTATCGCAGTGGCTTTCTCAGGTTCTGAATGTGGCAACTGGGCACTCAAGTTCTGAAGTTTTGTTGGGAATGCATGTAATGCACATGTAAACAAATATGTGATTCAGAATGCAACATAGGGGTTCAAATAAACAGGACTTTCAGAACCTGAAATCGAATTTAATTCATTCCTATTGACAAAATGAGTGCATGTAAACATACCTAGTGATTGTTTTGACATTTTTCAGTGACATTCAGAGACGAGAGTGATGCGAGACACTATGATCCAAAAGCGCATGTTTTGTTAATACAAGTTTAATTTCTTCGTTTAATATAAGCGAGTTTGTCTTTATTGTTGCTGTGTTTTCATTAAAAATAAATAAATACATAAATAAATAAAACAATGAACCACAAACTATAGCATTTGTTTTAAAAGAGGGAAAATACCTTATTTATTTGGGTTACAACGCAAGTAGGCTATATCCGTCTTATTCACTCTCACGTGAGAGGAGAACTCCGAATTCAGAAAGGAGTAGCGTGCTCATAGGCAACCCTTTGATAAAGGGGAGCACTGCTAAACACTACCACGAGAACAGCCCACGGAGCGAGGAATCCAACTCCTCAGAAAAGGAGAGAATTCAAACGCTCAAAAGAAAGCACCATGCTCACAATAACCCTCAATGGTGAGGGGAGCGATGCTTCAAAAGTTTGTCAACAGAGACACACTGGTTGAGGGAAGCCCAAGGCGAGTACCGGGGTCTAAGTTAACTCAGAGAAAGGGAACGAGGCTAATAACTCGTAACCTTTACCATACAGGATTTCAGAAAGTGCACAGAGTCTTAGCGTGCACACTTACCACTATGTGGATTTTAAGAAAGTGCGCAAAGTGCTCAGCGTGCACACTTACCACCATGTGGATTTCAGAAAGTGCACAAAGCTTAGCGTGTGCACTTACCATAGCATGGATTTAAGAGCTTCCCAAGCATCTGCTCACAGATGCCCGGAAGTACTGAGCCAAACGGGAGTGGCAAGCTCAAAGATAACCCTCT
>NW_015635681.1:94594-96769 GCF_001515625.1 Sinocyclocheilus rhinocerous | reverse complement strand
ATTCTGCATTCTTTAAGTGCATTCACAGGATTATTTAAATGCTTCCCCTAAATTCTTTAAATGCTTAGTCAGGGGGCAAATTACACCGCAGCCTTTATGGTTAGAGAACCATAGGTTAGAGAAAAAAAAAACACTTTTGTCCATTGTTAGATGCTAGTTTAATGATGCTACACTGTAAAAAATGATCGTGATTTTATCGGTAAAAGACTGTAAAAATGCCACAGTAAAAACCTGTTAAATGATTAACAGTAAGTTTCCTTACTATATACTGTGAATAACTGTAATAGATCTAACCTTTGTTTTCAAGAAAGTAGCCTCAGATTCAACACGCAGAGACTGTGTCTGAAATCACACCCTACACCCTCATTCACTACTCCCTACATGAGTGTACTAATATATTGGCCTCACCATTTTGGCGATCAGTGGTTGCTTTAGTTGGGCTCTTGACCTTTGACTCTTTGTTGTTAGTTTTTTCTTTGCTGTTGTAACTGTGTTTGTAAAACACATTTGTTATGACAAGAAAAGCTGAGAAAACTTGCAATGGAGTGGTTTTAATAACTATTAATGATGATGTAATGATGGTTTCATTTTTCATGACCTGATTCACTGATCTGAATTTGTGTCTAATTATATGGGTAAATTAATCTTTTGTTTATGGTACTAATATGACTCTACAAGATATGTTGACAAACTACTGTGAAGGAATTTAAAAACCTTTTACGCACAAAACCTTTAGAGCAACAGTAGTTTTTAGACACACACAGACATCAAAAATCAGCACATGAATCTCAAAAATGGTGACTATTAAAAAAAAATAAAAATAATTATGCCGTAATGCATGCTGGGTGCCAGTACAAAACTCCGAGCATGCATTGCAGAATGATTTTTTTTTTTGTTGTCACCAATGTTGAGATTCATAGGCTGAATGTTGATGTCTGTGTGTGTTTTAGTGCTGCCATAGTTTAAAACTTTTATTTGTGCATATTGTGTTTAGGAATGTTTCAGAATGATTGCGGTAGTATCAGTGGTGCAACGCAAGAGTATTAGTTATACTTCACACACATTTAATAAAAGATTAAACATTAGGTGAGATCAGTGACTAGTTCATGATGGTCTTGACATCACAAACACCAGTTTTATCTGATCATAGATTCTTTTGGCTTTTCTTGCTTTAAAAACGGCATTAAATAAACACAGCTAATTTAAGCAACCAAAGAAAAACTATTTTTAAAAAGTCAAGGTTCAAGAGCCCAACTAAAGCAAACACCGATCACCATTATGGTGACTTTAAGTGAAAGTACAACACCTAAAATCTCAATAAGAGCTTTTGTCCACATATGACAGAAATAAAGTCACACTGGTTAGTAATAAGAAGCTGGTGATGCTGTTTGTGGAGCTGTTTAATCCTCCTCTGCTGAGATCTTGATCAATTTAATGTTTTATTTTCAGTTGATTTCATCTTTGGCTTTGGCTGTAAGTTGTGTTTCTCTGCTCTTGTTTCTCTTTCCTTCAGTGATTCTGCTTGTTAACAGGTGTTCATCACTAATGCTCAATCCTCATTTAATTATCTCATTAACTTCATCACAGCTCTGTAGTGTGGACACATATAAGTGCTCTTTAAAATTTAGGATTTTGCTGTGGGATTAAAGGGGTTAAATGTGTGAGATGAAAAAACACTGTGAAATGTATTTTTAACAGAAATATACTGTTAACCCTTGTGTTGTGTTCAGAACGCTTTCACACTAACGAGGTTACAGAGCAAAAAGTGTTAATCTAATGAATAATTGATTTGTTAAATCAAATGAAAAATGGTGTGTCTGATTGGTCCAGACGCTACACTGTTGTGTTTTGTAGGTCACCATTGTGCTGGAGAGCAGAGCCTGTGTTTAAGTAAAGGACGTACAGAGAAACAGTGATGTTATGCTGCTTGTTGTTTTATTTAAAGGCAGTAACTGTGTAGTTACTGATGCAGTGTGAATCTCTTCAATAATTTCAACCACACGTGAAAGTGTGCTGCTGTTATCTGCAAGAGATTTGAGTTGATGCTTTTAATGACTTTGCATAAATCAGTAGATTTTTTTTCATGGATTTAAGCAAAATAGTTCTCAATACCAATATGCTCGCATTACTTAAACATTATAAATATTAATTTATAAACAAATGCCAATTGGCCAA
>NW_015635681.1:93787-94051 GCF_001515625.1 Sinocyclocheilus rhinocerous | reverse complement strand
TATGTATGTATGTATTATTATTATTATTATTATTATTATTATTTTTATTTTACAAGAAATTCGTTTCTTATCTCTTACTTTGAATTTGCTATAAGAAATCAAATACACTGCTGGACAATAATCAATAATTTGAAATCAATTTTATGATTGTTTTGTATACTTCAAACAATCAATGTTCTGCACAGAATAAGGTAGAAAATATACTTTATAGTTTATGTACTGTAATAAATGATATGTCAATTAGCACTGCATCATTCATAAATT
>NW_015635681.1:92937-93770 GCF_001515625.1 Sinocyclocheilus rhinocerous | reverse complement strand
ATTTTCATAAAATAAAATGCTATAGTATTTAACTTTTCCTCTCCATCAGCGAATGATGATTCTGAAATAAAACACGCCCAATGTCTATTTGCTATAGCAACGAACTCTACTTTCATGCATCTGATTATCAGATAAACCTCGCGCTCTTATTTCAAGGTTGTTGTTAATGCTGTGATTATTTTAACAGTTCCCTTCGTACATTCGATTCAACAACATTGTTAAAACACATTTAGACTCACTTCAGACACTTACATTTTTGCTCCGTCCATGCAATAAATGCGCAGCCTTCGACTGCTCAGGTAATGTCGTCGTCGGTATATGACTGAGAGCCATTAAAAAACTACAGAAAAGTAAAATTACCTCACTTTAGCATTACTGGCCACGAGTAGGCTAAGGAGAGATCACACATCAGCTGCTCAAAAAATGTGTCAGTGAGACAAACAGAGCTAATTGCGAGTGCAATCTTTTGACAGTCACAGGCGGTAAATAGCGGAGCGCGTGAAGGAGAGACGCGAGGCACGAACACTGTTCAAGGTCTCCATTAATTCCTGCTTGTAGTAATTTAATGTGTATATATTTTGAAAGCATTGAATCGCTATAGAAATCGCGATTCATTCGATTCTTAGCGTTTTAAATCGATTACTGTCTAGAATCGACGATTCACAATTCAAAAATCATGTTTCAAGATCAAATAAACGAGTGAATCCTTACACCCCTAGATGATATTGTAGCCTACCATATTGATATTAAAATGCAAAGAAAATGTCATGTAGGCATTTAAAGGCAGGGTATGTGATTTTTCAAAAACACTTTAGAAAACTGATTCGGGCCGA
>NW_015635681.1:91471-92007 GCF_001515625.1 Sinocyclocheilus rhinocerous | reverse complement strand
GTAATGTCGTCGGTATGACCGAGAGCCATTGAAAAACTACAGAAAAGTAAAACTACTTAACTTTAGCATTACTGGCCACGAGTCCTAAGGAGATATCGCACATCAGCTGCTCAAAAAAATGTGTCAGTGAGACGAACAGAGCGCGAGCGCAATCCTGTGACAGTCACAGGCCGTAAATAGTGCAGCGCGTGAAGGAGAGATGCGAGGGCACGAACACTGTTCAAGGTCTCCATTAATTCGTGCTTGAAGTAATTTAATGTGCATATATTTTGAAAGCATTGAATCACTATAGAAATCACGATTCATTCGAATCTTAGCGTTTTAAATCGATTACTGTCTAGAATCGACGATTCACAATTCAAAAATCCATGTTCGAGATCGATGCATATGCATCGTCAGAGTTTGTAATCGATGCATCGAGAAAACAAGTGAATCGTTACACCCCTATTTACTACTAATCACGGGACCGGCTTTACTGACGAGATGCGCATGACAATCGCATGCGATTAATTGCACAGACCTACATGCCAGGGGGT
>NW_015635681.1:72153-82159 GCF_001515625.1 Sinocyclocheilus rhinocerous | reverse complement strand
GGAGAGATCAGAGAGATCACACATCAGCTGCTCAAAAAATGTGTCAGTGAGACGAACAGAGCGCGAGCGCACAGTCACAGTCTCCATTAATTCGTGCTTGAAGTAATTTAATGTGCATATATTTTGAAAGCATTGAATCACTATAGAAATCACGATTCATTCGAATCTTAGCGTTTTAAATCGATTACTGTCTAGAATCGACGATTCACAATTCAAAAATCCATGTTCGAGATCGATGCATATGCATCGTCAGAGTTTGTAATCGATGCATCGAGAAAACAAGTGAATCGTTACACCCCTATTTACTACTAATCACGGGACCGGCTTTACTGACGAGATGCGCATGACAATCGCATGCGATTAATTGCACAGACCTACATGCCAGGGGGTGCTGCAGCACCCTCAGCACACCTACTTCCCGCGGTAATGTTTATGAGTGACTAATGGAATCATTCACTGTGTTGCTCAGAGATGTACAACAGTTGTGTTGTGGCTTTGTTTGAATTATTTTTATGACAGAGCATAAACAGACAAAGTGACTGGGAATATTGTGTCTAAAATGTAAGTTACTCAGAATCTTGTTTATTGAACCTTTATATAATAACTCATCACTTTCATAGTCATGCTGTTCAAATATCAATGCACTATATACTCTTGCCATCATAGAAATAAAACAGCAACTTAAAACATTTTATGTAAATGTCTTGATGTTCTTAAACATACATAACTACATCCAAAAGTGTCAAAACATCCCTACTTATCCCTGTCTTATTTAAATGTGTCTGGTTTGTTAAAAGAAAAGCACAGAGTACATGAAGTAAAGGAAATGAGAAAAGTAAGATATTTTAATCGTTATGATAAGGCTCATCTCCACCTCTAGGTTTCTATCTTCTATTCTTCTTCTTGCCTTTGTAGAGTCTGATTTAAGTGGCAAGCGACGCTTTTACATAATCTTAAAAGAATTTCTCCATCTGGATTTTCTCTTTTCCCTATAAAAGCAGGCCAAAGTGCTCCTGGTCAAAACATGAGAGAGAGAAATGAATAAAAGAAGACGGCAGCCTTGCTTTCACTTAGAGGGCAACTCCAGCAAGAGAGAAGCTAAAGGTTGAATTTGAATTAAATGTAATAGCAATTTTACACTTTATGCCCTGAAGGAGAAAGATAATGCATGACTTTGTTTATTCTGCTCCCCCATCTCTGAATGAGTTTCAGTTGAGATGGGAATCGCTGGATGTGTGTTTAGATTATGTCTGATATTCCTAAAAGCCTCTCTATACACCACATCTGCACTGAAAAACACATATTTACAGGAAATGTAATACACTTTAAAGCAGAGAAGTCAAACTCTGCTCCTGGAGAGGGTCCTGCAGAATTGTACCTTGTTTCAACACACCTGCTTATAATTTTCAAGTATTCTTGAACACAAAACATTAATATGTAAATACAGCATTGATGATTACTGCTGAAATTATTAATAAAAGGTCACGGTCCACTTGTAACTACATGAAATGAATTGACAGATGCAGTATGCAACAGACAGCAACAGTCTCTTTAAACAGTTTTCACAAGATTTGGTTTAGCATTAAAGTTATACAGTTCAGCATATTGCAAAATTCAAGTGAAACATAGTATTGATAAAACACTCCTACAAATGACATTAATAAGCCTGATACTAATTACAGCATAGGTCATAAATTAATCAATAACCTTTTCCTTTTATTCTTATTCTTATGTATTTGTCTTATGTATAATTTATTTTTAAATACATATTATAAATAACAAAACAAACTAAACAGAGATTGAGATGATTAACTGAAAAAAAATATATAGCCAACTGTATATAATTAGCATAGCTTATCTATACATATAATTTGCTTATAATTTACATGTGGTTATTCAATCTGATTATTTATAATGACTTCAACCACAGCTATGAAACTTTTTCTTATGGCTGTCAGTAACTTTTGGAGGAGACTACAGAAATTAATAAGTATAGCAATATAAATAAATCTTGATTAGCACCCATGTATTTATCATATGATAAACTATTGTCTAAAAAAAGCAGTTTATTCAGTGTACTGAGACATCTTTTCCATTGACTTTGACTGAACAGATCCTCCTTGTTGGCTAATTTATGGTGTTATTATTGACCCGATGCAGACAAATGCAACATTTAATATGTATGTGAGGCCAACTGCAATTGGTTGTAACTATTTGAGTAATGTTTACTTACTATATGTTTTTTTTTATTTTTTTATTAGTGAACCATTGTGGAGAGATGATAGAAATAATGGGGAGAAGAGGTAGGAACAGGATATGTTGCAACCCAGATTCAAACCCACATACATTATATATGTTAGAGCAGATGTGCTAACCACCAGGCAGTAGCTCTGATGTTGTTTTAGTAATACTGAGGGCATGTTTGGACAGTATGTTCATTAGACGTCCAGCAGAAACTCTGAAGTCATTCTCATGCTGTTAGCCTTGAGTCATATGACATTACCTCAGCTGCTCCAAATCAGCACCACATGGAGTCAGTTGTGATCTGACTCAACACTTAAACACTGCTTGTCACAACTGAACAAGAGTGTCAGTGAGAGTCACATTCACAAAGCCATAAGAGTTCAAGGAAATGATAGAATTTTTATTTGTCTGCATGTTCTGAATCAATCAATCAATCAATCAATCCATCCAGCCAGCCAGCCAGCCATCCACCCACCCACACATCCATCCATCCAACCAACCATCCAGGTTTGATGTACTTGTTTGTAGAGCTGCACAATTCCCAAATAAATAAACAAATAAACAAACAAACATTGTGATTGTACATCAGTGACTAACAATCATAATAATAATAAATTAAAATATTAAACAAGACTTTTTGCTATTACTATTATTTTGTTCACTGTAAAAGTCTACATTTAAAAAAAATATAACAACAACAACATCAATAATAATAATAATAATAATAATAATAATAATAATAATAATAATATTTTGATTAATTGCACAACACTAATTTATACCATTTCTTGGAGGCTCACTGATTGATCAAGAAAAGCCTGTACTGTATACTGCAAAACCCCAAAAAGACATAAAAACTACTGCAAAATTATATGCATTAAACCCTGGTCTCAAAATAAGATTATTTTGCTAATTAATCTAATCACTTAACAAGTTTGCAAAAAGATTTGTGATTCAGTTTGATTCGTTTGGAGAGTTCACTCACGCACTGAATCATTTGCAGCTCTTTCTTAAATCATAACATGATACTTTATAAAACAAACAAATAACCATACAAAAAAAAAAAAAAGAGAGCTGAATGAGATGAATATTTAACTACAATCCGTTGTAGGAAACAAAACTTGCAAATATCTTCAGCAGCTCTTTGTGAACAACTTTCTAAAGGCAATTTATTTAATAATAACATTAAAATACATGGGGACACTTTTTGAATGAAGATTGATGAAGGGCTACAATTACCCCTGGTTAGGACATGTTGTTTTGATCAAGTTCCAATTAAAAAACAACACCATGGCATCTAACAGAGATTTATCTGTAGGACATTCCTTTTTACATCATAGCAGTCCCGGGTGCAGCTGATTCCCGACTGAGAGGCTTTATGGTAGACTTTCTGTTTTTAGTCCAATGACCATCTGATGCAATATGCTAGATGTCAGTTACCAAACATGACTCCGGTTTCTCTTTCAATAGATGGGCATGTTTGCAACTATTTTTGGGTTCTCTAGTGCACACAGGACACCACGTTAGCGTCCAATGCATGTTGAGGGATTGAATAAGATCAAGCTGCTCTTTGATCCTCACAGTATAGTTACTATTCACACATTCACACAGTATGTCAATATTCTCCTAGGTTTCGTGATCAGGGTGAAAGATGGAGACATATAGCTGAAATTTCACAGGCTGTATTTGTCTGGAGAAGACTAGGTTAGATGTGTGTCATGTACGTGTGGAGAGGAGAGGAACAGATGCATTTCTGTGTAGGTGGTGTTTGTGAGTGGGAAGGGGGTCTATGAGGTAACACGCACTGCAGCACCTTTGATTGTACTCCAGGTCTGCACAGATGGAGCAGAGCCCCAGGAAGCAGTTACACTCAAAGACCAGTGTGAGGTGAACTGAAACAGTCACTGAGCAGTCACAGTAAGTAACCAATCAGGCCTGTGTTATACTTTCCGCGTGCGCGAGTCCGCTAGGGTCCGCTATGGTATGCATGACGGGCTTCTTTTTTTTTTTTTTACCACGCAGACAAGTACATCAGCGTATGCTTTCGGTAGTATAAATACAAGTAGTCCGCGTCCGTGCTGTCCGTGTACGCATGCGGATTGCTCATGCGGAAAGTATAACACAGGCTTCAGAAGACAGGGTGACCAGACGTGCCTGTTTTAGAGCAGTCTATTAAAAACTCTCAGTAAGAAACTCAACAGAAGACAATAACAAAAAAAAAAACTTTACCTCTGTGTTGGAAATTCACCGAGGCTTTTAGCTGCTGGCAGATCAGTTTATAAGGGCCAGAAAAATAAATAAATAAAATAATATACAGCAAACACTACAATTGAAAGGTTTGGAGTTGATAAAATTGTTTTTGAAGGAATTTGCTTATGGTCATCAAGGCTGATCGAAAATATAGTACAACAGTAATATTGTAAAATAAAATGTTATTTATTTCTATGGTGGGAAAAGCTGAATTATCAGAAGTCATACTCCAGTCTTTAGTGTCACATGATTCTTTAGAAATCATTCAAATATGCCATTTTGGTGCTTAAGGAACATTTTTATTATTATCAATGTTGAAAATTTTTTTTTTCTTTTTTTTTTTGTGGAAACTGTGATACTTTTTTCAGGATTCCTCAATAAACAAACTTAACTAAACAGCATTTATTTGAAGTGGAATTTCCATTACTGTCATCGAATTAATGCATCCTATTAAAAAAAAAGTTTCTAATAGTTTATTGCATTAGATTCATCTAACTATTTGATGCTGTAAGTTTTTAATTTTATTTAGTGGCATTGCATAGCAATTCTCAACTCCTGCATTGTTTTGGATGTGCACCGTTTATATTTCACATGGCTGAACATTATTTAAATTCCATACTTCACCATTTGCCATAGTCAAAATACACAAAAGCAGATCTTTCAGCTTTTTTTTCAGTGCATAGATGTTATTAAAAGTCGCAACTCGAAGCTTTCAGCTATTTACCAATGAACTACAAATGTCCCCTACCTTATCAGAAAATGGAAGATTATAAGAAATTCATCAGAAAATGCATATTTATTCTTTATTCATCTTTATTCTGAACTTATTCTGTTGAAGCTTGGCACATGCATGGTGAACAATCCAATAATGTGTTTTTCCGGAAGCAGCAATGTGCTGACATTGTACTCTTACTGCCATATAAGTGGTATTACAATCACAATACTTCCAGTAACGAAGCATAAGGATGCATTTGATTGTCAACAACTGATTTATGAACGTACCAATTATGATGACGTACACAAGTGTAGAGCAGAGAGGATTTTTTTTTCTTTTTCCCTTAAGTCTGCAAGGCAAAAATTACTCCATCTCTTCCTCAGTACCTAATTAACAATCCATCCATGTGTCACAGAGACAAATGAAAGCCGTTTCCTGCCTGCAACAAATAGAAAACGACCTCTATATGGTTCCATTCAGAAACAAATGCTACAATCACATTTATCAAGCGGCTTGTGCATTTACATATTTATATTGGTTGTGTTTGCTAGCGCCAGGATGCCATAACTCAACGTGTAAGCGTTGAATTGTTTAATAACAGAGAAACACGGCACTGCATATTGCAGGAGTGTGAACGGGAATATCACAGCAAATCATATTTTACTTTCTGAGGTGAAAAATGAGAATCAACATGATGAATCTGCCCAAATGATCATTCAACAGTGCAACCATGCCCTTTACAAGAGCTGGCAGAAAATTGAGCTATGCTCGATGGATAATCTCCATGGTGTTCTGATAGCACAGAACATATTTCTAATGGTCTAAAGAAAGACATGGAGAAACAGAGGCAATCTTATTTTGATTGCTTTTTGCAGTTGATTGCGGCCAATTTATGGTACAGGCTCAGTCTATTTTCACCTGTAATGTACTTTGATCTTCTTCATGGTCAGGATTCAGCCAATCATTTGGGAATAGCTGGAGACACTTTACATGAAGTTACACAATTCAACCTACCTTGCTAATGCCTCATTTTTTGGTTGACAAATCCATCAGCAAATTGCATGCTTGTTATTGAGCTTGACGGTGATTCACTTGAGGAATTTTTCTGATTGGAAATAAAGCTAAATGAACCATTTTGTCCTGAGTCAGTATATTATATATAATCTTTTTATAGCTGTTTCTATTGTTTGATGTCATCTGTTTAGAGTGGAGTGGCATCATGGCCACACCACAATGGGCAAACCACTTTAAATAAAACTATCTGCCAAATAACTACTTAAATTTTAAACTTTAAAGCTTATTTGTTAAAAAAAAAACTTTTTTAAACTTAAGGCACAATTGCCTTTTGCCTTTAAAATAAAAGTCAGTGTGGACCAAAACAATGTCAAAAACCCCCACCAAGAACCACATTTCTAAAATACCTTTTAATTCTAAAAACATCTCCCTTTAGGTCATTGTACTGTACACGTGTATTTTTGTGGTGAAATGTTTACTGATGTTTTTTATTATATATATATAAAGTAAATATAAGAATAACTTCTATATTGTTAGTGATATTCAAAGATGAACATTTACTATTGAAGCAACTTAAGGTGCATTCACGCCATGTTGAAATTACTGTAATTCCGAGGTTTCAACATGTAAAAAGTGCTCATGTCCTTTATAGAACTGGTAATTATAGCTTGTAAGATGGAACTTTTCTGAGAGCTCCTACTTGTACCATGTGACCGCTGTACCACCTGACCACTGCAGATTTATTTAAGTGTTAATAACATTGATATAGAAACACATAATTCCCAGTCTGAGGGTGTGAACAGCTCCAAATAGAAAGTCATGTGTTGTCATCTCGAACCTACGGTAAATACGACATGGTGTGAACGCAGCATTAGGTTTACTTGATTATATGTCCTTTTTTTAGAAAAATCGTTAAAATGTGAGTATCAAATATGATACACCAGGCTTTTGGGACACATTTATTTTTACATCTTTCAGTAATCATAGAATTGTCTTGCTTTGTATGTTTTGCTCAAATAAATAAATAAATAAAAATAAATAAATAAATATACAGAGCATATAGAGATATATGAAGCATATACAGTGAAATCTATCTATCTATCTATCTATCCATCCATCCATCCATCCATCTTCACTTTAAATCATCTGATACCAAGTTAATTTTAGTATATGTATGAAGTAAAGTCAGATTAAATTATAGTAAATTGGAAAAAAAGTTCCCAGTTTGACAACCAAAAAGGGCCTAAATGCTTCAGTGGAGTCTTTATATGATGTTCTGTGGGGGGGGAAATTGAGTGCACGTTTGTATGTCACTGAACTTACATCATCTTTTACCTGTTGCTTCCAGAGTAACAGCATGCAGTGCATGAAGCATCTCTAGTGCATACAACTCTCGACATGGGACTTCCAGGAAATGTCAACCCACTTTAAGACAGCAGTGTTACAGACCTGACTACAAAAAAATAAATAAAATAAGCACTCAGGTACATACGCATGCACATGCAGCAAAAGAAACAGCACAGGTAGCTTGTTAGGATGTATTAGACTCAAATTGACAAGTGTGAGAGACCTCTGTAACCCAGTCAGAAGTCACTTAGACATACACACAAAGTGAACTGGGACAAGGGTGTGCTGGTGTACTGTGCCAAAAAAGCTTAATTAAGTCTCTGCAGGGTTGTTTTCTTGTGTGTGACAATGTTTAACAGGGTGTGCAGTCAGTCTACTGTCATAATCTGAGTTTACATCAGGTAACGTTTAGTTTATTATCCTCTAAAGACACCTGAAATCATTCAAAAGTTTTGGGGGACAATTACAAAAGTGTTGACAATGAGTCCCAAATGGAGAAAATTATCCCCACAGAGAACAGCTGTGGCTCGTCAAATATTATTTATTAATATCCTAAATTAAACTGCCAAAAACACCCCAGGCAATTTTTAGTGTATCAAAAACATTCGGAAATTAGGCCACTGTAACGCAGTACTCCGAATACTCTTTTCAGTGAATCGTTTGATTCAGTTAATAAAATTGCTTTGTTCATGAATCGGACTGGTCTGATTCCCAAGATCAACTCAGTGACTCAATGATATGATGCTAGGTGAAATTAAATCTTTAATCATTTTCATTCTCTTACAGATTTGAAGTTTATCTTCTGTTCCAGTTCACAAAACTGGTTTATTGTTAATGAATCAGACTGAAGTGACTCATATGAAGTGAAGATACAAATTAAATGTTATTTTCTTACGCCAGATAATTGAGTCACCAACTCAGTGACTCAATTTTCTGATCCTAGGTGAAGATACAACTAAAATAAATGTTATTTTCCTACAATTTTGCAGTTTGTCTTCTGCTCCATTCATTTAATGTGTGTGAAAGCTGTTTATTTACCCTCTGCTAGTGAGGAGATTACTAACTGATATCAAGCTGTGTGGCCTCATACACATTGCCATGTTCAACTGCTTATTTCTTTTTAATTTTATCATTTATTTTCCTGAAACTGATCTATCCTTCTGCTGATAAAAATCACCAATACATCTCCTGAATAAGATGGTTGAAAAAAGCATGCACACTATGCGAGTGTTTGCATATCTGTCTGTGTTAACAATGATGAGGATGTTCCTTCTCTATCCAGACTACCTTGCTCAGGAATTTCTTTGTTCACACTGTCTGGCTGGGAGAGTTTTTTTTTTTTTGCCGACAGTGTATATTTTTCCATAACGTCAGGAACAAGACAGACAGGGAGAGAGAAAGACACAGACCAACACCCTTTGGTATTTCAACTTCAGCATAACAGCTGCTTAGACAAAAAAAGATAGTTAAAATAGTTTTTTAAATAATGGAATTTTACTCAAAACATACTTGCTTCAAATAAAATTGGACTGTAATTTGAGATTTATGGTGTGGTAGTAATATCCATTTCAGCACACTTCATTAAAAGAGTTGTTTTTGTTCATACTCTCTTTTTATATGGTACAGCCCAGCCTATGAATATGATGCAGATGCTTTTATATAACCCAGATGATGTGGAAAATAGTCACATCAATAGTGACATACTGTAGTGTACAGAAAAAAAAAGTTGCTACTGTTATGCAGGACATTTTCATGTTCCCATCTTATATATACACATGCACACACACAATACTGTACGTTTGGGGTCAACAATTAATACTTTCACTCAGCAAGGATTTTTGAATTGATCAAACATGACAATAAAGATATAAAATATCAATTTATCAAAAATCCTGAAATAAAAATGTATCACGGTTTGCGCAAAAAATATTTGGCAGCACAATTGTTTTCAGCACTAATAATAATAAGGAATGTTTCTTGAGCACCAATATCAAACCAATTTCGGAAGGATCAAGGAACACTGAAGGCTGTTGAAAATTCAGCTTTGCTATCACAGCATTTAAAGGGGTCATCGGATGCAAAATTCACTTTATATGTTGTTTGAACATAAATTTGTGTTGGAAGTGTGTGTACACATCCACCCTATAATGATAAAAAATCCACCCAGTGTTTTTTTTTAATCCCTATTTTAAAATCCCCTTTTAAAAATCAGCCTGTTCTGAGATTCCTGGCAGAATGATGTAGTTCTGCACATGCCGCTCCCACGATAGTTGATTGACAAGGCCGTCTTACCTTTGACCCGCCCTGAGTGAGCTGTGAGCTGTCCGCCATTGTGTCGACTCCGGTGCAGGGGAAGACAAGAATATCCAAGATTAAGTGATTGAGGTGTTTTGTTGTTGGATGTAATAATGAACATAGCAGTCATCATTTACTCCC
>NW_015635681.1:61432-70798 GCF_001515625.1 Sinocyclocheilus rhinocerous | reverse complement strand
GATTGAGGTGTTTTGTTGTTGGATGTAATAATGAACATAGCAGTCATCATTTACTCCCGACATCTGAGCCACTGAAAACAGAGGATTAATGTTACTTTCGTTTTTGAAGGGAATGCGCCGATCCCTGATCTGCCTAAATGCATCTATGTTCGCGCGGATCATTCATGATACAGCTTCATCTACAGAAGAAGTGAGTATAAGGGGTTTTTATGAATCTCTGCAAATCGCCTTTCTTAATAATGTGCTAGTTAGCAAGTTTCGCAGCTAAATGCGGCTAAAGTTTATAGACTGCTCGTCACCCCACGGAAGAGAGGGGCAGGGTGATCAGAGCTCATTAGCGTTTAAAGCAACATGGAAGGAAACAGCTTGCTATGAACAGAGCTGATTTTGACAAGGTAAAAAGGGTGTTTTATACACTACCATTGAGCAATTTTAACCAAAGTATGTTATAGACTTTTCATTAAGACCCTAAAAAAATCATATCAACTTGTGGAAAATGGGCATCCGATGACCCCTTTAACAAAATAACAGTTTTTTCTTTCTTTCTTTCTTTCTTTCTTTCTTATTAATTCTCAACTTCACTTTCTATCCCAAAACTAGCAAAAGACAGGTCTTAAATGATATCATTCTCCCAGGAAGTGACATCATTTTGATTAATTCTGTGATTTTTGTTGATATGTCTTAATTTAACATACAGTATTCCATCCTGGAATATTGGGCCTCATGATGGATTTATTTTAAGCTCTGGAGAATCTTACTCATTCTACTATGAATCTGAAACACCTAACACAGCAACCAAGCTAATTGGCACCCGACAGACATCATTCTTCAGCAGACACAAAGACTTCAGGATATTCTGGAGGGTCGTTTGTTAGTCAGGGCTGATATTAGGTACCGATAATGGTTATCAGTGGTACTTCAATTAGCTGTGTCTATAAGATTGCATCGGTGTGCGTCTGATTCCAAAGTGTTTGATTGCATCTCTCTATCACAGGAGGACTGTGAAGCTCTTGAAGCTGATGATAATAAAAAGGACTTTGTGATGGATTACAAAAGAGTACATCAGTCATAAAGCTTGGCGCAGAATTCAGCCAGAAATGTCTGCACTTGCTTTTTTAGCAATTAATATCACTTTCAACAATAATAGGTCATGGGTCTGTGCTGGTTTTCACATCACATTGTTATTATAGGTGTTGGATGTGGATTTTATCTGCCCTTCTTTTAATAAAAATGAACATCAATAACTTTCCTTTTAGGGGTTTAAAATGTCTATCCAGGTCTCTGGGTGCATTCAATGTCCACTAAAGTAATTTGACAAACTGATGTATGCTGCCCTGTTTGGTGCAGCTAAATTAAGGTTTGTTGACTGATTAGCATATAAATTAATTGGCACTGCATCAGTATTCAAAGCAAGAAGAGCTCTACTAGACTACCTCTCTCAAACTCTCATAAGCCACTGGGCTGGGCTGACAGAAACCTCTCAGCTGAGGATCACATACGCCTGGCAGCTGTGCTTGAAGCTGTGAGATCTCCTCCATCTCCCACACAGGCTGCAAAAAGAGAGAAAATGTCAGATGATCTCTATATGTAACCCCATTCCTCTTCTTTTATCATGGTCTTCTCATCTAGCAACTTGTGTAGGATCAGAAGTCTATAGCTTTGTTCAAATCATGAGCTGTCTAATGTCACACAGGCAGGCGTTCACCCAGGACGTGTTCTTGTACCTATGTTGTTTTTAAACTATACTTTATTGGATATTTTCTATCTAAACTTGAGCTAGAAGGATGTCTTTGACCATTGTGATTCAACAAGCTGTTTGTTCAGTGTGTCACAGCATAGGTACTACATTTTAAAACCTTTTTTTTGTGTCAGGTTTGTGTCAGGTTGTCTTGAGACTCCTGCATTGTGCACCATTCCTTTATACTCATATTAGCTGTTTTGGAATGCAAGATCGAGTAAACCTCACATGACTGATTTGAAATGTCCTACAGAGGCAACAACGCTGCACAAGTGATTGCAATGTGTTTGAGATAACCATTTTGCTAAGCTAAAAATACTACACACCAATATATTTAAAAATGAGTCTGAAATCGTATACTGAGGTACTACATTTGATGAGAAATGTTACACATATAGAAAGGAGCAGGCGTCGTTTCTGGTGATTAAACACATTTAATAAGATTGTTTGCATGCAAATCTGCAAGAAAATATATGACAGTATAAAGTCAATCACATATGGAGCATCTCAATCCTGTGTTATCTATCTGCTCGTCTCCACATGAACTGCTGTCTTGCGCATTCATAAACTCAGTATACCAATTTCAAAATGCTCTATAATGCTCAATAACACATGTGTCAAACTCAAGGCCCGCAGGCCTGTTCTGGCCCGCCACATCATTTTATGTGGCCCGCGAGAGCTTATGATTGTCTTAAAATAAAAATCTATGCAGCTTTATATTGTAAATTATGAAAGTGCGTATCAGTACCACAAGTTTCTGTTTCTATTTGGCGTTCTATTTATACGCATAAATTGACTTTGATGTGCATATGATACACAATGATTAGGATTAGAGGTGTGGGGTTTTTCCGTTGATGACGACTGCGTGGATGGCTCAAAGGAATAAGTGCGGACCACAGTGCTAGAGCCCCACTGACGGAAATGGAAAAACACAATATTCTCCATTCATTTAACGAATTAAAAAAATAGTTTGCAGCTTTCAGACACGACTTTCTTCGAAGTTCATTTGAGGCGGTTTCTATTGAGTTATTTTAATGACAAATGGCCAGAGCGCATATTGCCTATGCAAGAGCGCATCAAATGCACGAGCGCAAATCTCTCTGCTTGCAGGTAGATTCCCATTCATTCACTCTCACAGAAAATGGACACGCTTTCTATCGATCAGACATTATATGCATGTGCTCAAAAATTATCTTCTCTCCTGAGTTTAATAAAAGCAACCTGTAAAAAAAATAAAAAATCAGCAAGCTATTTGGCTTAAAAACACGAGTGTTTTATACTGAATGCTGGCTGAAGGTGTTTTAGATTACACAGTAGTCAGTGGTTTAGTAAATCTGAATCAGCCAGGTCAAGGTAGCTCATTTAGTGGACTTTTGGCGTCCCCCTGTGTTCCTGTTTGGTATCGCAGATTGACTTGTTCAATTTTTTTATTAAAAGTGCTGTAAACTACTAAATGTAATGTACAAATGTTCATTTTCTGTGAAGCTGCTTCGCAACAGTGTATCATGAAAAGTCCTACACAAATAAATGTGAAATGAATTGCAAACAGTTATTAATGAATTTATTTATTTATTTTGGCACTATATACATTCATTGCAAATTATGAAAATTAAAAAGTACTTTTTTAGTACTTTAGTTTGTATTTTTTTTATTTTTGGGTGGGGGAAGTGGGGTTGAGTACCACCACTTATTTTTTTCTACTAGAAGCATTGATTGTGTATCATATGCACGCCAAACACGTGCATGTCATATGGATGCCAAAGTCAATTTCTGCGTATAAATCGCATGCCAAATAGAAACAGTAAATCGTGCTATACGCACTTTCATGAGACCGGACTCATTTGTTTTTTTAAATGCCATATCTGTCACACATTCTTAGCAGCTCATTAATTTGAACCTTTACATTATTCTTTGTCTGTTTAACCATTTTCCAGAGTACATACATTCTCTGTCCAAGCATGACTTATGCACTCTAAATAAACCATGACAATTTAATGTTTTATTATGTCACCTTTTTACAACTCTTTGGTTTCATAAGCGAGCATATCACCTCGTTTGAGTTGTTGGTAACTCTAAAGCACAGCGGCAACAACTTACAAAGATGGTGGACACCAGCGAAATCCACATGCGCCACTTAACTCACGCAACACTTCAATAATTTAACTTTCAAAATCATAATCATAAAATAATTACTTTTCACAACATATTGTCACTCCTGTGCACAATACCAATCTTTGTTTCATGTCTATCTACGAGCAATTACAATACAGAGTTGTGGTGCTCAAACCCTACTCAAATCACCAAAACAACAATGAAAACTGTTCATGGACCCCTTAATTGAAATATACTGAATTATTCTTACCTGCAAGAAAAGATATGACAGTATAAAGTCAATCACATATGGAGCATCTCAATCCTGTGTTATCTATCTGCTCATCTCCGCATGAACTGCTGTCTTACGCATTCTCGAGCAAACATTGGCGAGAGCTCCCCCTAGTGGTTTGGATAATTTACACCAATGTGTACACATGAAAAGATGTAACATTCCTGCAGATATCTATTAAAGTGTGTAAAAAGTAGCCCAAGACACACTTCAAGCACTTTCAGACATTTAGTCTGGATAGATTACCCCTTCTGTATAGAAATATATAAAACTCAAATTTTAAATGGAGGGTCTTCCGTTTATTTCTTTTCTTTACACTAGTGCTACACTCTCCCCACAAAACTAAATGTCTCCTACCATTTCAACTATGGCTTGAAGCATAATCAATAGTTTCTCAACCAGAGTCTTTATCAACTCTCAACTATGCACCAAGGTCTCCAAAAATGAACTGTAGTGGCAGGTAACTGTTTTAGTTCTACCGAGCAGTCCCTTTGAACCAGAGAAGGTTGGCCTAACGTATCATATGTGAATACCACTGATCTGGTCTCTGTCTCTTTGGATAAAGTCTCACAGGTTTTAGAGAGTCTATCTCAGACTTACTGTCTGACCCAGCATTGTCACTGTCAATGTCATTATTTGAGCTGTGACCAGCATTTTTTCAAGGTTAAGAGGCAAATCCTCTCCTACTGTACAATTTTGAAGGGGCACATCCTCTTCGCTCTGAAGGGGCAAATCCTCTTCGCTGTGAAGGTGCACATCCTCTTCGCTCTGAAGGTGCACATCCTCTTCACTCTGAAGGGGCAAATCCCCTTCGCTCTGAAGGGGCAAATCCTCTTCTCCCTGGAGGGTTCCATCTCGAGGCTTGAAAGGCGGTGCTCTTGGGTTCCATACAACAAGTAGTACGGGGAGAATCCTGTTGCTTCACTCATTGTGCAATTGTAGGCATGAACCACTTTGGCCAAGGAATTCTTCCAGTCTGCTTTTTTCCACATCCGCGTGTGTGCGGAGCATGGACAATAGAGTGCAATTGAATCGCTCCACTTGTCCATTGCCTTGGGGATGGTAGGGTGTTGTGTGAGATCCACAGATTCCACAGAGTTCTTTCAGTTTCTTCAGCAATTTCTTGTCAAATTCTTTGCCCATGTCGTGGTGGATTTTACAGGGAAACCCAAACTTTAAAGCAAAGTCATTGAAGAGCTTCTCTGCAACTGTCTTTGCAGATTTATCTTTGGTTGCATAAGCCAGTGCGAATCTAGTGAAATGATCCATCACCACGAGAATGTATTCGAAACCTTGCTTACAGGTCTCCAAATGAAGAAAATCTATCGAGACCATTTCAAATGGATATGTGGTGTGAATTGGGGTTAAAGGTGCTCGAGTTTGTCTGATTGGCTGTTTCTTTTTCAGACATTCACATACCTTGGTGACAAAGTGCTCTACGTCTTTCTGAATCCTTGGCCAGTAAAAGCGCTCTCGAATGAGGCAGAGGGTCCTCTCCACACCCAGATGACCCATCTTTTGGTGAAGTTCAGTTAGAATCAGGGAGTGGTAAGACTTTGGCAGGAGCAACTGTTCTCTTTGCCTGGTGTTCCTACACAGTACTCCATCTTCGCCCACACAGAGTGTGAACCATTGTTTCAACAGCATTGCCACATCAGGATGTTCCGCTTTCACTGACTCTCTACTTGGCCGTTGATCTTTGTCCTTGTATTTTAGGACTTTCCCAATAATACTGTCATTCTCTTGAGATTTTCGAATCTGGGCTGGGGTCAGTGGTGGACCCAGGTCACACTGGTCACTCTCTCTCATGAGACTCAAGGCATTTAAGTTAAACAACCCTGTTCCTTGTGAGGGATTGTCACACTCCACCACCACTCCTTCTACTGAAGCTTGAAGGACCTCTGGTTGCATTTGTTCTGTGCACTGCTCCATAAACGTGTCGATGTCCAGCGGCATGCGTGACAGACCGTCTGTATCAGCATTACTTTTACCCGGCCGGTATTTTATGGAAAAGTTAAAGTCGGCAAACTGCGCAACCCATCTGTGCCCAGTGGCATTCAGTTTGGCGGTGGTGAGCACATATGTAAGAAGATTGTTATCCGTGTAGACAACAAAGGATGGTGCATAGTACAAGTAATGACGGAAACGCTCACAAACAGCCCACTTCAGCGACAGAAATTCAAGCTTACCAGAATGCATGTGGTAATTTTTCTCTGGGGCGCTCAGTGTTCTGGACCCATAAGCTAGGGCTGTTCAATTAATCGCATGCGATTGTCATGCGCATCTCGTCAGTAAAGCTGGTCCCATGATTAGTAGTAAATCTTCATCACCTGCTTTAAGATTAAGTGGCATTCACTACACAGAGCCGTAGTTCACTGACAATTAGGCAATATCGCGTTCATAATCGCAGATGAATTGCATTCAATTATGAACGCGATATCGCCTAGCTTGTCAGTGAACTATGACTCTGTGTATTAAATGCCACTCCATCTGAAAGCAGGTGATGGCGATTTACTACCAATCACGGAACCGGCTTTACTGACGAGATGCGCATGACAATCGCATGTGATTAATTGCACAGCCCTACCGTAAGCTATCACTACCATCTTCCCATTCTGGCATTGATAAAATACTGCACCCAATCCTTCCTGGGTTGCATCGCAGTGTAGCACAAAGGACTGAGTGAAATCTGGGAAACCCAGTATTGGAGGTTTTGCGAGGTGATCTATCAGGTTACTAAGTGTTGCCTGATGGGTCTGTGTCCACTCAATGGGTGTCGGTGACGCCAAATTGCCTTCTTTCCTCTTCTGGGTGGGTTTTTCTTTCATCACAACCATTTCTGATCTACTTGAACCCTTTTCTCTCGCTGTCAGTAGCTGGTACAGCGGCTGGGCGATGCGTGAAAAGTTGGGGATATAAGAACGGTAATAGGACAGGAACCCTAATATCTTCTTTAGGTCACCCACTGTGGACGCCGTCCTTTCCTTCAAGGCCTGCACTGGGGCAAGCTCCGCTGGGTCCATCGTATAACCTTCACCAGACACCATTTTCCCCAGGAACCTCACTTTGCATTTAAAAAGTTCAATTTTTTTCAGGGTGAGCTTTACACCATGCTCTTTGTAGCGCTGGAGCACCAAGCGCACATGAGCCAAATGATCTTCAATGCTGCTGCTATGGACCAAGTTGTAATCTAGGTAGGGTTGACATATGGTGTCCCTCAGGCCTAACAAACAGCTTTCAATACTTCTTTGGAACTCGACTGGTGCCGAGCTCAGCCCAAATGGAATGTCTATCCATTGGTACAGCCCCCATGGGGTTATAAATGCATGTACAAACTTCAACCACAGTTGTCTCTGATCGCGTTCCATCTACGAGCAATTACAATACAGAGTTGTGGTGCTCAAACCCTACTCAAATCACCAAAACAACAATGAAAACTGTTCATGGACCCCTTAATTGAAATATACTGAATTATTCTTACCTGCAAGAAAAGATATGACAGTATAAAGTCAATCACATATGGAGCATCTCAATCCTGTGTTATCTATCTGCTCGTCTCTGCATGAACTGCTGTCTTACGCGTTCTCGAGCAGACTTTGGCGAGAGCTCCCCCTAGAAGTTTGGATAATTTACGCCACTGTGTACACATGAAAAGATGTAACATTCCTGCAGATATCTATTAAAGTATGTAAAAAGGAGCCCAAGATACACTTCAAGCACTTTCAGACATTTAGTCTGGATAGATTACACCTTCTGTATAGAAATATATAAAACTCAAATTTTAAATGGGGGGGGGTCTTCCGTTCATGTCTTTTCTTTACAGTAGTGCTACAGAAACAAACCTCACAACCATTAATGTATGTAGTAAGAATGAAATCTGGTTTTGTTGGACTTTTGGTTTTTATGTTTGTGAATACTATGAATTTAGATGTAGTACTCATTTAATGTACTGTTATTTATATTTTTATTCATCTGAAGGCTGAATAAAACAAATAGTTGTATCTCAGCCAAATATTGTCCTATCCTAACAAACCATACATCAATGGAAAACTTATTTATTCATCTGAAGGCTGAATAAATACGTTTTCTTTAGCAATGCATATTACTAATCAAAAATTAAGTTTGGATATATTTACTGTAGGAAATTTACCAAAAAAATACTTATGACTGGTTTGTGGTCCAAGGTCACATATAGGCACAAAGTTTGCATATTCATATGCGGGATAGGAAATATATAGCAAACATACAGTAACTACTGGGTAAAATACTCATATACTATTATTAATGAGACCCAATTGAGTCCAACAGAGTTCAACTTTAGCTTGTCGCTAAGCTAACACAATATACTAAACCTAAATAATGCATTGTATACACAACTATTCAGTAAAACATTTGTATTTAATCATTTAATCAATACAGTTCAGATTTGGATCAAATGTAAATATATTTGAAGTATATTCAATGTTCATAACACTACAGCTGTGTCCAAAATCACATACTGTCTGAGCAACTACTACATTTAATGAGGGATGAACATTGTGACTGTCAAAAAATGGCATTCTATATAGTATGAATGTGTGTATGAAATCTGGACATACCACATCCCCCATAGTGTCATTGTCATGTGACTTGCGTTGCCTCACTGCCATTTACAACTCCTTTCCCACACACCTCATGGGATTATAAAATGTCCATCGTACGCGCACTTAAGAATCTCGACAGAAATAGCACGTCATCTGGGTTCTTTTCGCCTACTGTCCCTGAATGCTATGAATTCGGCGGACGTATTTTTCCACATACAGTTTTCGCCTATTATATAATAGGGAATTGGCATATTAGGACGCAAGGCACCTTTTCCACAGAGCTCATTGCAATGCATTATGGGATTGTCTCCTCTGTAAAGGATTACATGCAATTCCACAATGGAATCTGTTCAAAATAGGTATCAAGGCATAATGTCCTACATTTAGGAACAGCCTTTGTGTTGGAGGCACACTTGTGACCAAAAAATATGTCTGGTTAGGCAGCTCACTAGTTTTTCTATGTAAAAACCCAAAGCAGCTCTTGATTGATGCCTTCCTTATATAGTGTTTGACCTTCTGACATAAAATTACACCATCATGTACTCAGCTAGTCAGTAAATTACAGCCCTAATAGACTCAGATGAGTAGGTGTAGGGAGAGAGCTGATTGCATGTGTGTGTGTGTGTGTGTGTGTGTGTGTGTGTGTGTGTGTGTGTGTGTGT
>NW_015635681.1:9382-60740 GCF_001515625.1 Sinocyclocheilus rhinocerous | reverse complement strand
TGTGTGTACTGGTTTATATATCCTGGTGAGGACTTAAACCTGACTGCACACAGACTCATGGGGACTCGTGTGATGGTGGGGACCTAAATTGTGGTCCCCACGGGTACAAAAGCTTATAAATCATACAGAATGAAGTTTTTTGAAAATCTAAAAATGCAGAAAGTGTCCTGTGAGGGGTAGGTTTAGGTGTAGGGTTGGTGTAGGGCAATAGAATATACGGTCTGTACAGTAGAAAAACCATTACGCCTATGGAGAGTCCCCACAAGGATAGCAAACCAGACATGTGTGTGTGTGTGTGTGCGCCAGTTTTCATGGTATGCTGACAGAAAACCTCATTAGAATATTAAATAACCTTTGATTTTAATTGATTAATCAAAGGTGATCCACATACAACAAAGTCCAGCTACAATCCAAAATTATCTTGACATCAAACACGACCCTAATAGTTATTTATTTTGCAGCATTATGTAAAACATTCTGTGTGCTATTTTGTGTTAAAAGAAAAGGGGCAGGAAAGTGGCTGTAGGAATATAAATTTTATACAAATTAATTGGCCAGCTTCTCAGTTTTTCTTGTCTTTCTCTCGGCCTCTGCTTTTATTAAAGGCACTGTTTCACTCAGTTAATCTCGCCACGGAACCGAAGGAAACCTATGGTGATATGTGGAATGCTTTAAACGGCTTTGCCACGCCTGAACGCTTGATCTGTTTTGCATAATTGGGCCTCTGAAAAGACTGTAAGGTTTGTGGCTCTGAACGCAAGGGCTTGGCCAAGGGAAATGATGCCTGAGGCACTGTAATGTACTTCATCATCAAAAACACATTACACTGTTATTTGTCTCATTTTTGAAATATGAGAATCCAATCATAAAAACTGCTCTGTCAGGCAGTAACTTCCTTCAGTAATAAACTAGTACAGGGAATATATTTTATTTTTTCTTTAAATTCCCACAGATGCATTGGATAAAATAATTTACTTATGGTTGTTTCTACTGAATAATGCAACACCTATTTTGGGAAGGTGCTAAAAAGTCACAGTTACATTACGTGCTTACCATAAATTCTTACTTTTTATACTCATATGATGATGTGTTTGTCCAGACACCATGAAGAAACTGGCCATGCTGCAAGGATTTTAGAGCAATGAGTGCATTTATTTAGGAAAATAAATCCTGTAAGTTATTGTTACACACTAAGAAAATATTGATGTATATACAACACAAGAAGTAAAAACCATAACCAGAGAAAAATTATAAATAGTTTAACATTACATTACCAGTCAAAAGTTTGTGGTCAATAACATTTTTAAAACGTTTTTGAAAGAAGGCTGCATTTATTTGATCATAAAAAATAAATAAAATAAAAAAATAATGATAATAATAATAATAATACAATTTAAAACAAAATGTGTCAAAGAAAAGTTATGAATTACCATATAAATTAAAGTTTAAATCCATGCACAGTAATATTTAATAGAAAAAGCAGGTAGTTTCAAAATCAAATATTGTACTTAATGTGTAACTTTTTTTGTAAGTAAAATATGAGCCAGCAATTTACTTCAAAAGTATCAGTTTATAGACAGGACACTTAGAGTATGGTGGTGAAATCTGATTCATCATGTGGATTTCTACAGAAATTATCATGACACAAAGAACATTTCTTAAAATTGAAGTTACCATTGTAACACCTAATGAAATATACAGCTATAGGCTGTAAAATAAACTGACACCAAAATGCAGTTCCATAATACCTAAAATATTGCTTTGAGAGTCTAGTATGTCTGGAGCTAAGAAATAAACCTCCCATAGCAGGGATACTTCTTGTTTTCTCTACATAATGCCGCATACCTCCATGTGATGAAAACAGAAGCTTTTACCTTCACAGCACATGTAGTAAGTGTCTAAAATACCCATAAGCCATTTCTGTTCTAATGAAAGAAAGTCGGCAAAGCCAGTTGTGTTGAATGAATGAATGCGCTTTATTGTGTATTGTTGTACACCCAAAGCGCTTTACAATCTCCTCAACCACCACCATATTGTATTCATAATCACAACCACATCATATTGTATTCTCTTGCTCTTGCATTCTCATCTTCTGTCCCCCCTCCCCTTCACTCTGTCTTGCCATATCTCTTTTCTTTTCCATTTTATATAATCACTGTGATGTGTAAAGCTCTGTAGGAACTCTAGGTTAGTTCAACTCAGCACAGGGGAGGGTGGCAATTTAATCAGTCTGGGCTCACTATGTTCTTGAGGAAAAAGTAAAGTGCTGAAGAACATATGGAAACATACTCCTGTCTGTAGCTGCAAGATATTCTGAGTCACTTTTTGCTGAATCTGTGTCCTTAAACAACCATCTTAGATGGCTTTCTCAAAGAGAAGAAGAGCGAGGAAGAGATGGTGAAAAGATTGTTCCCTTTCAGTCGGTCACTCCCGACGTCACGTCGGATGACCGACGAATTGGGATCTCGCTTAGAGAGCCCAATCTACTTCGAGTGTAAACTAAATGAGCCAATGCACATTGGCATGCAATTATTGCATCCAGCTGCCGCTGAGCAATTTCGGGTGCGTCTTTTTAAAGACGACGTTGCGTGGCAAACTTGACGTTACGTCTTTGTAAAGATGATGTGGGTCTTGCTATAGACAGCGTATCACCCGGGCATTTCTGCATGCGGTCGTTACCTGGCGCTGGGTGATGGTCACAATTGCTGCCTCACGTGCCTGGGCGTCTAGCACGCTGAGGTGGCGTTTTCCGCACCGCGACGGACCTCGCGCTACGAGCGACGAAGGTTACGGGTCTCTGGGTCGTGCGATGTTCACTATGGTGGTCCAGGAGTGCCATTTCTGGCTGTGTCTGGCCGACATGCGTGAGACGGACAAGACATGATTCTTGAACTCCCCCGTGTCCCAGACCGGCCTTTTCGGCGATACGGTGGAGAACTTTGCCCAGTAGTTCTCCGCTGCCCAAAAGCAGACTGAGGCCATCAGGTACATCCTGCCCCGGCGTGCAGCTGCTGCCGTCGCCGAGGGCGGCCCCCTGCCACCGCCCCACTCCCGCGGCCTCCAGCAAAGCTGCGCCGTGTTCTCCCTGGCCGAGGGAACACTCGGCACGGACGCACTGGCACACAGCTGGCCGCGGGGCCTTCGCAAGTATGTGTTTCCCCCAGTGAGCCTTCTTGCACAGACACTGGTCAGGGTCAGGGAGGACGAGGAGCAGGTCCTGTTAGTGGCGTCCTTTTGGCCCACCCGGACCTGGTTCCCGGAACTAATGCTCCTCGTGACAGCCCCTCCTTGGCCGATTCCTCTGAGGAAGGATCTACTGACTCAGAGACGGGGCACCCTTTGGCACCCACGTCCAGACCTCTGGAAACTTCATGTCTGGTCCCTGCGGGATGCGGAGGTTCTAGGTGACCTACCACAAGAGGTAGTTGACACCATCACTTCAGCGAGAGCACCATCTACGAGACACGCCTACGCTTTGAAGTCGAACCTGTTCGTTGAGTGGTGTTCTTCTCACCGAGAAGACCCCCGGAGACGCCCGATCAGGGTCGTGCTTTCCGTTTTGCAGCAAGGGTTGGAGCGAAGGCTGTCTCCCTCCACCCTAAAAGTTTATGTCGCTGCAATTGCTGCTAACCACGACCCCGTAGAAGGGAGGTCGCTGGGGAAGCATGACCTGGTCATCAGGTTTCTTAAGGCTAAATCCTCCACGGCCCCCCTCTATACCCTCTTGGGACCTGACTCTAGTGCTCACAGCACTACAGCAGGGCCCATTTGAGCCTTTGCTCGAAACTTGACAGTCGAGCTGAAGTTTCTGTCAATGAAAACTCTGCTCCTGCTTGCACTGGCCTCCATCAAGAGGGTAGGGGACCTGCATGCATTTTCGGTCAACGATTCATGCCTAGAGTTCGGGCCGGCTGATTCCCAGGTAACCCTGAGGCCCCGGCCCGGCTATGTGCCCAAGGTTCCCGCTACTCCCTTCAGGGATCAGGTGGTGAACCTCCAAGCGCTGCCCTCGGAGGACAGGCATGCTGTGGTTTGCACGGATGCCTCAACCACGGGCTGGGGGGCCACGTACAACGGGCTTGCAGTGTCAGGGGTTTGGACGGGGCCCCAACTGCACTGGCACATCAACTGCCTCGAGTTGCTGGCAGTGCACCTTGCCCTGAGCCGTCGCAAAGGGCGCTTACGAGGCAAGCATGTACTAGTCCGCACGGACAACACTGCGACCGTTGCGTACATCAACCGACAAGGTGGTCTGCGCTCCGGTCGCATGTCGCAACTCGCCCACCACCTCCTCCTTTGGAGTCAGAAGTATCTGAGATCACTTCATGCTGTTCACATTCCTGAGGCTGCTCAACCGGGCAGCCATCTAAGCGAGATCCCAATTCGTCGGTCATCCGACGTGACGTCTCCGTTCCCTCCTTCAGGGAACGAGGGTTACCATACGTAACCGAGACGTTAACTAGGGTACAATAAGGAACATTTACAATGGTCTCAAGACTCACCTTTTCTTACGATGAAAGATTGGATCTCTGTGGTTGAGGTCATCTGGGGGGGGAAGGACATGACTTAGTGGGAGTGACGTTCCTTTATATTAAACCATTGTACGTTCACAGTCTATAATTATGATACAGAAATTCAAACTCTTTTAAAGAAAGATTTCTGGAATAGCTGACAGTCATGCCAGCTACTTGTATTTTAGTATAAAATTACAGTTGAATATTCTGTATTCAACTGTAATTTTATCATCATTCACGTTTCTGCAAATTTGCAGAATTTACTTTCACCGTGTGTGTGTGTGTGTGTGTGTGTGTAGGCAGGAATCGTGACACGGATTTTTATTCTCTTTTTTTATAAAATGTTATTAAAATACAAACAATGTGAGGCTTAGAAAATGATGACAGAACTTTCATATTTGGATGGAATGTCCTTTTATAAGCTTGACAAATGCTTTGGCAATAATAAAGTACTTTTAACAAATACAATCAAATATCACTATTTCAAAATAAAGTAAAAAAAAATAGTGTTCAAAATTTACAATTTAAAAAATAAAAAAGTGAATTAACTGAACAATAAATTAAATAGTAACATTTTACAATATAAGGTCTTATTTGTTAACATTGGTTAATGTATTAATTAACATGAACTAACAATGAGCAATATTTTTCATAGCATTTATTAAAGTTAGTGAACAAAAATGTTCATGTTCAGAGGGAATTAACTAATAAAGAGATACAATTTTGAGCTTAAAATTTATTAGTAACTAAGGATAATACACAGTATTTTGTATTGTTGGTTCATGTTATACCTAATGTAGTTTACTAATGTTAACAAATGAAACCTTATTGTGAAGTATTACAAATTGCATAATCATTTTGTTCTACTGTATCTGTCTCTTTGCACAGTTAGGCTGTCATTGTGTCCTGTCTTTTTAGGGCCAGACAACATTGCATTTTACATTTGTTTGAGTTTCTCATTTGGTTAAATAATTGTTTCACGTCTCTGTCTCTCAGTCTCTTTACTACACATGCACACAAGTCATGCATGCATTTGTGAATTGGATCTGATATGACGATAAATGCAAACTTAACAAATAACATTGCTAAGCACCAAATAAAGATGCATATATTGAATACGTTGATATTTTCTTGATCCTCTTCCAGGAAATGAACTCAGTCATTTAATTAAATTCATGTGTTCTTTTGATTTACTGCAGACATACATGAGAATACATTGTGATTTCACATCAAAGCAAGTGCCCAAGTGCAATATAGAGTTAATCAAAGCAGGCTGAAAAGTAGAGCTTGTGTAGGAACGACTGTGCGAGACCATGTTGAATAGCAGTCTGTTTGCAAGCTGTCTAAGTTTTGAGGTCATATGACCCCTGAGATCTTGCAGTTTAAGGGCAGAACATGCATCTGTGTGACAATGTGCTGTTGCTGTCATCACAAAATAAACAGAACAATGCTCAAATGCAATAAACTTTGATAGAATACTGTCACCACAGCAGTTATCAGGCTATATTTAACATCTCATATCTATTTCATACCCACATACATTCACAATAAACAGCCTTTACTACCAGGAATTACCACAGCTAGAACAGGAATATTGTTTAATTCTATTTATGCATTTGTAAGCAGATGATACAATGTTTCCTATTATTAAAGTGCACGTTCCCCACAACTGTACATGTAAATCCACTTTTTATTGTATATATCAAAAACGGTCACTCATCAAGCCCTGAATGTGTGCAAAGACACTGGCTAATAGGAAATGAAACCTAAAAATGACCAGAATGTAGCTTAACCCTCACTGTTATTTATGTGAGTGAAATTGTTTTCACTAAAGTGTGAAAAAATAAAACATTAAAAATATTTGTAACATTTTAAGTAGTCTCTTATACTCATAAAGGCTGAATTTATTGAATTAAACACAGTAAAAATAGTAATAATGTGAAATATTATGAAAACAGTTGTGCCGCATAATATTGGAGGAAACCATGATACATTTTTACTTATTTAAGGATTCAGTTAATATTTTAAAAGACAAGTGTTTTCTTTTTCTTTTTTTCTTTTGAAATAGAATTCTTAGGAACAATATAATATACAATTTAGCACATCTTTGCTGAATGAAAGAATTAATTTCTTTCAAAAAAGAAAGAAAACAATTACTGATCCCACACTTTTGAACAGTAGTGTATATTGTTACAAAATACAATTCACAATAGTTCTATGTCACTGTCTGTCTATTTACACTTTGTCTGTTATGTTAGAACTTTCCCTTTCATGCACATGCACATACACTGACATAGTGAAAGTTTCCTGAGTTTCTTAGTTAAATAATGTAATGTAGAATTAGCCGCAGGAAAGAATTAATTTCTTTCAAAAAAGAAAGAAAACAATTACTGATCCCACACTTTTGAACAGTAGTGTATATTGTTACAAAATACTTCTATTTTAAATAAATGCTGTTGTTTTTTTGTTTGCTTTTTTTTTTTTCATCAGAAAATCCTGAAAAAATGATTCCAAAAATATTAAGCAGCACAACTGTTTTCAACATTGACAATAAATCAGCATATTAGAGTGATTTCTGACGGATCGCATGACACTGAAGACTGGAGTAATGCAGTGTGTGATCCGCCCACACCTCCCCAAGCATAGAAGTGAAACTCCACCTATGTTTTCCCTATGGGTAAGAGGATATTCTTCAAATTTAGTGTGAAGATGCAGTAATTAGATCATTTGTTAAAATAATGCTTTATTTATGTCTTTTATGATTAAATTAGCAAACATGGGGGAGTCAGAGGTTACATAAAGTGGTGTTATTTGAAAAAAAAAAAGTTGATGTTTTAATTACTTGAAATTTTAAACTTCATTGAAAAATTTATGTTTCGTTTATTTCTATCACAGCAAGTTCATTTTCTGCTGACATTTGATTACAAAGTTAATTGCTTTGCTTCTATGAAGCATCCTTATATCCGCACGTCCACAAAATAAAAAGAACATATGGACATGCACACATTTTTAAACTGTTGTGAACTAATTTAAAACATAATCTAATGGCTGAGATTAAATTTGAGTTGAAATTATATCCATGTTCAGTCACTATGCATAAGCTGATTAATTTGAACCAGTATTGAATTGGCTATTTGTGCACTGTGGAGGAAACTGGTTGTCTTGAGGGCTTCCATTTCTAAAATTTCCAAAAGAATTTAAAATTCTCAGAGGAACAGACCAAGAAACCTCTACTGCTACACTGAGGTAATCGAGTCTTAAAATATACATGCTACAACCTTTGTGAGCCGTATCAAACATTAAACATTTAAGTTCAACCCAAAATGAAAATTCCTTCATCGTTTATTCATTCTTATGTTGTTCTAAACCTTTATGTTTTTCCTTCTTTCAGTTGAGATTTTTCTAGGCTTCTTTCAGTTTTTTCTAGGCTACTCTCTACCACACATTGAAAGCGTATTGGTAGTGGGGCTGTGAAGCTCCAAAATGAGCAACAAAATGTACTTGGGCACTGTATTTTAGACTTCTGAAATTATATGGCACACGCAAGAAATTATTTGTCAGGTAACCTGAAAATATAACTTACCCTTGAAGCAATGATTTTTCACGATTACATATTTGGGTCTACCTTGATCAGAATGTATATCTAACACGGATGGATCTCTAAACTGCCCCAATAGTAAATAACTGTTCTGATATGTTATTAACAATCCATTAGATTGACAATCCATTAGAACATGGAAGGGTGATCAACTGCTTCACCACCATCATCACTTACATCCAGGTACATGAAGCATTTGACTCATATTGGTTGCAAGTTCTGTCATTACCAGCATGTTCATTATTTACAGTAATAATCTGACATTAATTTTAACTCCAACTGATTAATTAGCAGAAGTTATCACTCCAACACCTGCTTGATGTCATTAACGACAGTTCTAGTCAGCGTAGTTTGAATGATGGATGTGTTAAAAAGTTCCTACATTTTCGGGAAATAGTCGTGACTAGCCAGTTATTTTCTCCAAGAATGCATCTCAATATGGTAATTAAGCAGCGAGTCCTGATTTTGTTTTTGTTTTAGCCACCTAATTTTTGATTTTCATCAGTAGCTGTTAGCTAATCTAAAGAATAAAACCCAAACGATTGTGAGAGAGTCTAACCTACATGCTACAGTAGTTAGCTGAGACTCTTTATCTTTGGTTTTGTAAATTCCCATGCATATCCCATACTAAAATTACAGGAAGTTATTACAGTGTTTTACATCAGACTTGAGGCAGCTAGCGCCCGTGGACTTCCTGCTCTCTCTTTTCCTGGTAATAGTGATAGAGTGTGACATTAAAATAACCACATTGATGATGAAGTCATGGGCCTCCCATGAAAGTTGCCGTTTCCAGCTGCTGGTAGCTAAACGTGACAGGCAACTCACTCATTCGTTCTCTCTGAGCAACCGCTCCTCTACACACTGATGAAACGATGATGTATTGGGTGATATGTATATGGCGCATACTGCTTATGGTGACATGTTAGCACATTTAACTTAAAAATATCAATTTGTTTGCTCGTCATGATTCATTTGGCAAACTTGGTGCTGTGTGGAAAATGTGGGTGAGCTTTTTTCTTCATTAAAACGCACATGAAATTTTCAGACACATCTGATGTGCGTCAATTAATATTCATGAATTATTGAAATACAGGCAGAGAAATTCGCCAAAGTGCATTGCGATGCAAATGGGGGAAGAGCATGGCTTTTCATGCGCCGCCGCTAAAAATAGATGATGTTCAGAGAGAGAGTAAGGCAGGAGAGGAGATGGAGGAGGAGTAGAGTGGAAAAGGAGAAAGGAGGAGGTAAAAAAATGAGGAGAGAGATTGAAAGGAAAAGACCAAGGATAAAGGGGTAGAAGATGAAAAGAAAGATGGGGTTGTGAGAAAAGAAATGGGAAAAAGACTAATTCTGAAAGATTAAAGCCCTTTTTCTTTCAGAGGTCTGATGGTTCCTCGTTGTGGAGGGTGGGCTTCAGGATATGACGGATATTACTCCAACTTAAAAAAAAAAAAAAAAGAAGTAGCAGCTCCACCTCTAATAGAAAAGAATACTTTGCATATGGGTCAAACTTTTACATCCTACGACTTTGCAAATTGCAAATGAGACTGTATCCCACAAGCTGATTGGAATGGTGCTCACCAAAAGCACAGAATCATTCAGCTATTTGATATGGTACTGCCATTACTGCCCGTGGGAAAAGCTTTCAGCGAACCAGTACAAACAATGTATTATTATTGTACTGCATGATGTTTTCGGCCAAGTTATTTTGCCTATTTTCAAACAAAACAACTACATTTTTGGTGCATCACTTGTCAAACAGCTCCTGTTTTACACAATTTGGCACAATTTATGGGAGAGTTCATCCAGAAATGAACATTCTGTCGTTGTTTACTCACCCTCATGGAATCTGTGGAACATAAAATGAATGGGGACTGATGCTTTCAAACTTTAAAAAGTTGGACGCAAAAGGCAAGCATGATAAATTTGTGTGAAATCTGAATTTTTTCACCTCTAGTGAAATGTTAACGGATCATTGTCATGAATGTACTACATTTGTCCTGTTGTCATTATCATGTGACCTACAGTGTCAGTTGCGGCCCTTCACTGCTATTCACGACTCCTCTCCTGTGGCCTCATGGAATAATAAAGTGTACATTGGATGCACACTTAAAAATCTCAGCAGAAGTGAATTTGGAAATACTGATCTTTTCATAGACTGTTTCCACCTACTACTATTTGCTTTGTTCATCTTTTTGTGCTCTGTTAGTTTTTTTGTAAGTTGCTTTGGGTAAAAGCTGCTAAATACATAAAAGTCTGCTAAATTTAAAGATTAAGTCAGACTGGTTTTATAAACTGAATCACCTGATTCATTTAAAAGGTCTGTCTCAAAATCTGATTTCTTTCATGTATTGAACATCGCTGCTTCTCTCATGAACTCACCAAGAAGAGGTTGATGGCAGACAATTTTCACTTTAAGCTTTTACTTTTCAAACTTTCAGCCTTCTCCTTTCAAAGATATATCAAATCGCTTCAGAAGGTTTGAAATATAGCCCACTTTTGATACTGTTATGGTGCTTTTGCATCTTGTCTGAAGCTTTTGAAATCCCAGTTCATTGGCCGTTTCCTTCTGTGTTGAAAGAAAGGGGTGAGCAACATGAGGGTGAGTAAATGATGACATAACTTTAATTTCTTTGGTGAAATACTCCTTTAAGACTTTAAAACTTTAAACAGGTTTCCCAAACACGTTCTTCATTCGCCATTGGTTGGTGAAATGGACAGTCCCTCCTAGAAGTCACGCTATTGGCTGAGCCAGTATTCCTGTGTTGGGCTGATCAGGAATTTGAAATAAATAGAGTAATTGCAAAACAGCATTTTGAGGAAATCAGCCAAGAAATGGCTTACTTGCTTGTCTCTGCATATTAAGTTGAGATATGAGAAAGTAGATTACACGATAAAGCTTTAAGGTGTTTATAGCAGACCTATATTCAGTACAGTATTTACCCCTTAGGAGTACCTGACTTCATATGCATATAAATAACCATCCATGTTGGCTGTTTTCCCTTTGACTGAATTGTTTTTCCATTATAAGCATCTTTATACTTCTCTTTTCTTTTCTCATTAATTTATCCCAGGTGTACCAAACACAACCAGATGGACAAAAACTGGCAGCGCTTAGTTGAGGCTTTTCGTGCAATTAACCAAAACATTGGAGTGCATAGATAATAACAGAATCAATGCAGCTTCTTAATGCCCAATCTGTGATGAGTACTCATCTGATACCAACATACACTTTAAGTGGACAGCACTACTATTGAAAATACTATCATGTTTCTGAAATGGGGCTCATCCGAGAGTAGCTCAAAGGGAATGGGCTAGATGATGAGTGTGAGGAAGGCAGACCTCTTTAAAACGCTTGGTTGAACTTGTCTTTGTGTTAGATTGATTTAGACTGGAGAGATTAATGGAATTGTATTTTTCATTAGGCATGGTCCAGCCACTCCTGAACAATGTCACATCCAGGTGAACCCGAGATTACCAGGTAATTGAGATCATTTTCCCCCTCGTACAGACAAAAGACCTTGCTTGTGTCCCTCCAGTAAGTGTCAGAATTTGTTTAGAAAGGAATCTCCATAACTGTATTAGCATTCAGCTACTCTAAGGATGTTTTCTAAAAATGGCTTTTCAATTAAACAGAACAATAGCTGGGGTCAGTAATTTATTTATATAATAAATAAATTACATTTTAGAATATATAGGAATTTTAAATGGGGGGGAAAATCTCATTATGAAGTAAGTGTTTTTTTTTTCTCTAATACACATTGAACACGACTAACAATGCCCTTTTATTCAATACATTTTGCAACCTCCTTTTGTCAAGATAACAGCTCTGAGTCTTCAACTATAATGCCTGATGAGTTTGGAGAACACCTGACAAGAGATCAGAGACCATTTCTTCATACCGCATCTCTCCAGATCCTTCTGATTCCCAGCTCCATGTTGGTGCTTCTCCTCTTCCATTCACCCACTCATTTTATATAGGGTTCAGGTCAAGGAACTGGGATGGCCATGGCAAAAGCTTGTTTTTGTGGTCAGCGAAAAACAGACCCACAACATTATAGATACAGCACACTAAAGATACTAGTCACCCTGGTGTGCTAAAGATTGTAAATATGAATAGAAATATACTTTAGAGATATTTTACTCATAAGAATTTATAGGGGTACCAGTAATTGTGACCATTGTGTTTTAGAGAAAAATATTTATTTCATAATGTCATTTTCCCCCAATTAATTTTTTTTTTACTTCAGTTAAAGATGAGACTTATTTATTTACTTATTTGTTTGCTTATTTATTTATTTATTTGAAAAATTAATTAAAGATCAAGTGTATAAACAATGCAGATTTATTTTCACAGCCTTCTTTGATCATATTTATTAAGGGTACCAATAATTTTGACCATGACTGTGTATATATATATATATATATATATATATATACTAACTTTTTGTTGTGTAACACTAAAACTTAAAATTACAGATAAACTCAGACTTATTTGTGCACATACTTTATGCATGAACTTAAAGTCATTCTAACACAAGTGCCTGCTAATGAATATCTCTAAACAATAAATGTAATATGCAGACACTCTGCTGCACAGAAACACTCGGAAAGTTAAGAGCCATCAAAGTTAATTACAGTCAGTGCTTGATTAGACAAGTGCACCACTCCACAAAATTATAGCGATAGTGGCTCTAGCCATGTTATAGAAAGTGAAGTACAAATGAGTACAACCAGAAGATATGAAATGATTAAAACAGCACTTTTCACTTGAGCATAAATACACAGCGACTTCACTCTCTCATTCAAAAAGACAAACTGTGAAGATATTACATTCCAAGAGGCAATGAAGGTTAAAGTCTATAACAAACAGATATATGCATACACACATCGCCACTGAATTTTTCTGTTGTTTTCTTTACATAACTTCAACGTTTATTCTCCACAGGCATATGGACTTCACTCAAACAATTAGTCATGTTGTTTTATATAAAGTATATGGGTGTTTCTTCAATTTCAGGCACTTAAATATAAGTGGAAAATGGCAGTGAAATAAAATGTCAGACTACTTTTTTTGCTAAGGAAAATTTCATAACTACCATTTTATGTATCATAAATTTGCACAATTAAATTACAGTTGAACCTTTTTTTTATATTGACAATTAAAGCTGCACTGGACATCATGCAAAAATAATAAGAATAATATTATTTTCACAAGTACCTTGATATCTGTTTATGTACCTCACACATCAGGTCATATATTTCATCTCAAGCCTACTTTAAGATTGAAAGTCGTACTGCGTACAACAATACAAATAAATAAAGGCATTTGAAAAGTAGCAAAAATAAATCATGAGGCCAAGGTGAAAAGTTTCCAGGACACTTTTTTTTTACCTTCCACTAACTAACTAACTAAAATAAATAAATGTAAAATCTAATTTTAAATAATGAAATAAATGTATTGGAAGTGGAACAATGGCAGAGAAGAAACTGAATGAACTTATTTTTCTTTCCATTAACTGCTGAGAAAGTGTCAAGAAATGAAAACCCCAAATGCTTTTCCCAAATTATAGCAGTGATTGCTTGCAATATGCAAGATCGTAACTCTGTGCTTGTGTGCGTGTATGTGTGTCTGCAAGAGTGGGTGGGTTGTAGTGGTGTTCATGGGGTGTATTATTGGAGTCCTGCTGTTCTCCACCTGTCTTTGTTCTCTGTTGTGAAACATTAAGCCAAATCACTGCTAAGATAGTGCTAGATTTTGGCAAAAGTCATCTAAACCTTAAAATATCATTAAATAAAAAAAAATGACACACACACACACACACACACACACACACACAATCAGCTGATCTGTGTTTACTGTCTCAGTTTCAAGAAATACAAGCTGACACAAACACACAGGCAGCAAAAATGTCAATATGAATTTCTTACTCAATCATTCTTCATTCTTTTAGTTCATTTAAAACCACAAATATCATCAGGCCAGGCATTAAAGACGACAGCCGTTTTGATTCATGACAATCTAAGGACTGCTGCCAGTGCAGCTGTACAACATTGTGGGATACACTGGTTTGTCAATAAGCCTAGACGACACATAATTGCACCTGTTTGCTTATTGCATGCAGGTGCAGGTTCTAAGATTATCTTACTTTTAAATTGATTCCTGTTGGCTCTATACTTAATGAGTTAGCATTTGTAGTTTAGTGTTCATTTTTGCCCGCCATGCGAGAGGCTCTTATCAATTCCTGAGTAATACAACACATGTTCTTCCCAACGGTAATAAATAAGGTTTATTCTGAGGTACAGTACAGCTGGGGAATGTTACTTGTAACATATTGCATTATATGTTAGGTCTGCATATTTATTTTGACACCCATTTTAGCAGGTTATACTATTTACACTGTGTGGCAGCATATTTTTGCCACACACAGCACAATGAACTCAGCAGAAAATAAGGAGATGCAATGTAAACCTATTTATCAACACAGTCTTTTGCAATATATGCCTTTATGAAACAATAAAATAATGGCACGGGCTACACACTCACTGAAAGATGTCTTTCAGGCATAAAGCAATAACAAACAAAAAAAACAGTAGCTTCTGTTCAGTAAATCTGACTGAATCTTGATGATTTCAGAAGGGTTGAATTACAAAATTATATTGATGGTGGACCAATTTGGTCAATCTAGTTAACCCTTTAACGCGTACGATCACACCAGTGTGATCACTCTAGGCTGGTCCGTGGAGCGTACGATCACACCGGTGTGAACACTCTTGGCTGGTCCCTGGAGCGTACGATGACACCTCTGTGATTAGAACGTTCAGTGCGTCACGTGATCAACTGCTGAATTCAAATCTTCTTTCGCGCTTTTCCTGGCGCTGAGCCAGAGACAGACAAGCTGAGCACTTATCATATTATCACAACTATTCAGTGTTCTCAACCATATATATACAGTGGGTACGGAAAGTATTCAGACCCCCTTAAATTTTTCACTCTTTGTTATATTGCAGCCATTTGCTAAAATCATTTAAGTTAATTTTTTTTTAATGTACAGGGGTGCTGTGTGTACATTAATGAGGAAAAAAAATTTACTTAAATGATTTTAGCAAATGGCTGCAATATAACAAAGAGTGAAAAATTTAAGGGGGTCTGAATACTTTCCGTACCCACTGTATATATATATATAACTCTTGTATCAACAGGCAGACATCCTGTCAAGGCAGGGGGAGGCCCGGGGAATGGAAGCTCCACACCGAGGTGGTGGAGCAGATTTGGAAGAAGTTCGGGCGAGCCCAGGTGGACTTGTTTGCGTCTCGAGAGACCTCACAATGTCCCCTTTGGTTCTCCCTCACACATCCCCCACTTGGGCTGGATGCCATGTTACAGACGTGGCCGAGGCTTCGTCTGTATGCCTTCCCCCTGATTGCTCTGCTCCCGGGAGTTCTGGAGAGAGTTCGCCGAGATGGGGTTCGTCTCCTATTAGTAGCCCCGTTCTGGCTGGGCAAGCCATGGTTTGCGGACCTGGTACCCCTACTCGATGACTCTCCATGGGAGATTCCCATCCGGCGGGATCTCCTCTCTCCGGCGGGGGTACCATCTTTTCACCCCCATCTGGAGTTGTGGAAACTGTGGGTGTAGCCCCTGAGGGGGCACAACTCGTAGCTTCCGGTCTCTCAACTGAGGTTGTTGAGACCATACTCCAGTCCAGAGCTCCCTCCATGAGGAAACTGTACTTCTTGAAGTGGATTGTGTTCACTTTATGGTGCGGAAATCGTCAGATGGTCCCAGTTAACTGCACGGTTGGTTCAGTTCTGGATTTCCTGCAGGAACGATTTTCCGCAGGTTTGACCTCCTCCAACTTTAGAGTGTCCGTGGCGGCCATAGCTGCTTACCACGACCCTTTGGGTGGTCAGTCATTGGGAGCAAAACCCGTTGGTACATGTTTCTTTCGTTCTGTGATGTGGTAATGCTCCAGATTCTCAGGTGCATCTGTCTTAGCTGTGCTTGCCATGATTTCACACTAGACAGGCATTTGTCAGTATGGGGGCGTGGGCATTCTCGTTCCCAAAGCGTTTTCCGATGCAGCGTGAGTTCCCGAAGGGGAACATCCCAGGTTACATATGTAACCATGGTTCCCAGAGGGAACGAGACGCTGCGTCTCGTTGCCATACTTCCTGTATCCCTGTGAGCGACTTGCTTCAAACTTATCAGAAGCTAACGTTGCTTGTTTAGGTTGCACTTTTAAGTTGTCTGGTCTCTACGTCACCCCGCCCGTGAAGTTTTGCCATTGCTTTGGACTGATTTCACATGTGATTCAGAGCATGGGCACACAGGTTCTATACATTGCTTATATACATTGCTATACATATACATATACAGGGCTTCTATACATTTATCTACATAGAAAATTATCCAAAATTATCTTTTGACACCATCTGACAGGTTTAAACCTTAATTAAACTAAAAGTTAGTTGGAACTCTGTGGCGTATATGAGCTGTGATATATGGACTATTAGAATGATTTGATTAATAGACAATGCAGAAGCACTTCATGAGGAGATGCAAAAATAACATTAAAATGTGAAGTGAGGAGGCTATGAAACAGCCAACGATTAAAATGATTCAAAAGGCCGTGAGACTTATTTGACTAATTAATTGTCCAATTGACTCACACAAGTGAGCGCTGTGTACAGAGTTAAAGGCCCTAATTAAAATCTGGAGCTTATAATGAAGTGATTTAGGGAAGGATGTTGATTTAGGGATAACAGATTATGAGAAGCACTTGAGAATGATGTCAATGTGTAAGGTTATATCCCTTCTGAGTTACATGAAATATATATAATAATGAATTAAGTTTGATCTAAGGCTGGCAATCCAAATTTTGGAAATATTTATGAAATATTTTATATATAGTTTAAGATCAGTTTAAACATTATAGGTGGACTTACACAATTTAAATAATAAATAAATAAAATAAAATAATATACTATGTGTACAGAGTTAAAGGCCCTAATTAAAATCTGGAGCTTATAATGAAGTGATTTAGGGAAGGATGTTGATTTAGGGATAACAGATTATGAGAAGCACTTGAGAATGATGTCAATGTGTAAGGTTATATCCCTTCTGAGTTACATGAAAACAGTAACATTTATTAATTAATGATATAACAGGAATAGTAGATATACGGTGTGTATAAATGCTCTGAAAACATCCACACATTCAGAGCAGAAGTCACTGCATGGGCAGAGACAGAGCAGTGAGTGTTAATATATAATTAATCTGCGCTGCTGCTCTTCTACAGCACTCTGCCATTCTGCTTTTCTTCTGTCACACATTTCTAAGGGCAACTACCTCCTACAAATATTCCATCAGGCGTTTTTTTATTTTTATTGTTTCATGTAATATATCTGACTTTCACAAGAAACATTTAATGAAAAACAAGATTTTGCTTGCTGTTTTTCGAGTTTAATGTGCAAACTGATACTCTGATAAGTGTAAAAAAATACATTCCATAAAGAAATATAGGGTTAAATACTACATTTTTTAAAATTAAACTTAACTATTTTTATTAACACTCTTCATTATTTAATGCAATGTTTATTTATAAGCAACCATCTTGCATTTTATAATTTATTTTTTTGCAAGTGTAAAAACAAAGTTACTTATTTTGAAACTTTGTGTGAATTTTAAATGTGAATTTATATATATATATATATAATATATATAATAATGAATTAAGTTTGATCTAAGGCTGGCAATCCAAATTTTGGAAATATTTTTTATATATTTTATATATAGTTTAAGATCAGTTTAAACATTATAGGTGGACTTACACAATTTAAATAATAAATAAATAAAATAAAAATAATAATATACTATTTCATATTTTCTGTTTTGTCCTGTCTTTTCCCCCCTCTGTCTCTATCTGCATTTTCTCCATGACTTAATGACTTTTTCATTTTGTTAGTACTTCTCACCTCTTCACACATCCACACTTGATTAGTTCCTTTCCTTGTCTCAGTCATATGAGCTCCATCTGCCTGTCTCTTTTCTCTCTTGTTCCTTAGGCCAACATACCTATTCAAATATTTAATCTGTTTATCCCTGAATCTTTCATGCAATATACCTGAATTCTCACTCTTTTTGCAGCCTCTCCTTCTTTATTCTTTGTCTCACACAGACTGTGCATTTTGTTAAAGGTTTGTATTATTTGATTCTTCTTACCTCTGATTTTTTCTTTGTTTCCCCCTCACTCCCACTCTTTCACCATGTATGCTGTAGCTCTCTCATCCCAGATCCAGCTCAGCTGACAGGAGGCCATGCTACAGGAACACTGGGGTTTGAAATCTGTCTGTGTTGGATGTTGGCTGCTCAGTGACAGCACTACTTTTTATTACCTCAAGTCTCACATGCACACAACTGGCATGTGTTTCTGGGCATATAATGTGCTCACAAGCCTCTAACTAATAATGTATGGCCTTACAAACATAAACCAATGCATACTGAATGTACCACTAGGGCTGGATAAAAACACATTTCAATTTGAATGATTCTTAAAATCCCAAGATCAAGAACAAATAGCTTTCACGCCTCTAACTAATAATGTATGGCCTTACAAACATAAACCAATGCATACTGAATGTACCACTAGGGCTGGATAAAAACACATTTCAATTTGAATGATCTAATGGTTCTTAAAATCCCAAGATCAAGAACAAATAGCTTTCACAAAGATTATCACCTTAGCTCTTGCATAGTTTTATAAACATAAAAATGATTTATGTACTCACCAGCCACTTTATTAAGTACACCATGCCCCTTTTTGCCTTAAGAACTGCCCTATATGATTCTTCGTAACATATTCAACAAGGTGCTGGAAACATTCCTTAACGATTCTGATCCATATTGACATGAATTCACATCAGCAACAATACACGCTGTGGTGTTTCAACAATGCTCAACTGGTACTAAGGGACCCAAAGTGTGCCAAGAAAAGATCCCCCACACCATTAGACAACCAGCATCAGCCTGAACCACTGATACAAGGCAGGATGGATTCATGCTTTCGTATTGTTTACACCAAATTTCGACTCATTTGAATTTGAATTTTGACCATTTGAAAGTCGCAACAGAAATCAAGACTCACAAGACCAGGCAACCTTTTTCAATCTTCTATTGTCCAATTTTGGTGAGCCAGTGTGAACTTAGCTGACAGGATTGGCACCTGGTGTAGTCTTCTAGTCCATCTGCTTCAAGGTTTGACGAGTTGCGCATTCAGAGATGCTCTTCTGCATAACTCGGTTGTAATATCAACACCTGGTTGCTAGACTGAAACACTTTGTCCCACACACTGTGGCAGCTATCAACACACAGGATACCTTAACACATGAGTACAGCAAATGGCACATGTACTAATTAATCTCCTCTACCTAAAACAGATAAGAAGGCTGGGAGCTTTGATTAATGTCAAATCCAACTGCACTCATTAATATTCAATTATGGACTTGCCTCACATGAGTTTCAGTTCATGCTCCCAAACTAATTAGCTTCCACACTGCAAATGAAATCTGTGTTAAGCTCTGCTATCCAATTCAGCCTGAGTGGCACGGGTTCGCATTCTGCCAATGTTAGGAAAGCATTTGCCAGCATTCTGCTAGTATGAATCCCTGCAGTCAGAGCAATGGAGTGCAGCCCAAAATCACATGTTGGAGAGACAGATAATTACAATGTCTCGAAATAGAAAGAGCATACATTTATATTCTATTCACCCTGGATCTTTACTCTCAAACAGAGCTGTTAAGGCAAATAAAGTTAATAAGAGAATAAGAAGTCATTTTACAGCACATACTGTATATCCACTATTACATAGTCAAACTCACCTAAACCCAATCTGAGAAACATTTGATGTAAGTAACAACTCATGAAATAGCTGCCTTTAATGTTGAGAAACTTGATGAAATACAAGATCGGCCACTATTAATTTGAAAACCACTACACCGCTGATTGTGGCATGGGACTTTAAAGTCAGCATGCAACCCCATTTGTAACTTACTCTGTTTCTGATTTAAAATATTAGTGCTGTCAAATGATTAATTGCGATTAATCACATCCAAAATAAAAGTTTTTGTTTACATAATATATGTGTGTGTGCTGTGTATATTTATTATGTATATATAAAGACACACACAGCATATATGTTGAAAATATTTACATGTATTTACGTGATGGCTGCAATATAACAAAGAGTGAAAAATTTAAGGGGGTCTGAATACTTTCCGTACCCACTGTATATATATGTAACATTCTGTTTCTGATTTACAATATATTAATCAATGATGCAAATTATTTTATTAATATTTAAACAAAAATATTGATAAAAGCATATTTCAGATTAAATTTTGAATCTATGTTTATGATATAATGTTATTTTTAATCTACGTTTCAGTTCAACTTGCTTGATCAGTAAAGTATCTAAATTGGGCCTAACATCGTTAATATGGCCCAGTTATCAACAACCTGACTGAAAGGTGGATGGAAATCCACTGTATACCTTTCAACATAATTAGGTCACCCTCAATTAAAGGATTCAGTCTAAATATGATAAATAGCGCTGACTGACCGATTACAGAATGGACAGACAAATGAGCCTTCCCAAATCAGAGGCAGCGGAGGCCATTAGTACACATTAGTCTAACACCACGCAGATAACACATTATCATGCTGTTGCATGCGTATTAAAATGAGTTAATCAGAACATATTCTCCACAGTGATAATCTGTCCAGAGTGATTATGAGAAATGGAGATAACAAAGTCATTTGGCTTCTCCTCACATGAGTTTATGACCACAGAATGCAGAAGTACACCGTGAAACAATGCAAGAGACAACTTTGACATGATTACATGCTGGGTTACTTCATGCCTATAAATACAAATTTTATGGCTTGTTGTCTTTGTCAGCTGTAAGAAAATATCTAGTGTTTAATAATGAAAGATAAGGATGACGTTACTTCAGTTTCGGACCCCATATTGGTTCAATCTAAACAAACAGACAGCACACAAATCAAAAGGTATTTTATTGCCATGACAACACTAAGCTGCCTCGGACATGTGTTTATACTGGAAGCAAGTGGCATGTCACAATGCAACAAAACTAAATCAATCCAATTATATCCGTTGAGTATATTCAAGAGGAATACATTTTTAGTGCCCACTTCAGTTGATGGACGCTCCTGTTTTGATTTAATGCACAATTATACAACCACTTTTTTTTCACTGACTGAACTAATCATCATATTTCTAGCAATTTTAGTTGCAATTAAATTGTTACATTGATCAAAACAAGATGTTTCTGGTCTCTGTTCTACTAATTTATATAACTATTTTTATGTACTTTATATGTACAGAAGCAATACTACAGTACTAAAACATTGTGTAAAACTGTTTCATTATTCTAAGATTTTAATGCAAATTTAATACCAATTTTAAAGTACTTCTGTGTATTTCTATGTAAGATTTCCTTATTTCTGTAGTAGATTGTCACATAGCCATACAAGACTTATTGGCTACTGAAATGGTGCAAGTTATGATTATCAATCTCATTTAATTTTAAATCACTTTAACTAAGCCTTCAAATCTGTTAAGAAATTTATATTCAAATCTTCAGATTTTATTTATTTTATTTTTATAATTTAATTTAATAAACAGATTCCTGAAATTAATTGTGTGACATGCTTTGAAATTCTGTAAGAAATATTAATTAATTCATCATTGTGAAAATCTAAAATATTACAAATGTAAAAACAGCAATAAGCTTTATATACCTTATTAAAGGGGTGGTTATAAGTGTATTCACTGAACTGATGATCTGAATGAGAGAGAGAGAGAGATAGAGAGAGAGAGAGAGATGCAGAGCATGTGCAGAGCAGGGCGAGGCCAGGAACAGTATTAAGAACCACTGCTTTAGAACATTGATTTTGAAACTTGTGAATCCATTAGAATCGTTAGAAGACAGAATCGCGATTCATATATGAATAGATTTTTACGTGCACCTCTAGTTTTCTCTTCCTCTTCTCTAAAGCAGCGCAGCATGGCCTCGCCCCCTTTGCTGCGTGTTCCCGGAGGCTGGGTTTATGTAAAATTCTGGGTTCTTGACGTAACGGACCCGGGAAGTAACTCGTTGTAGTCCCTTACCAGTCATTTTTGTAGGCATTAAACTGCCAGAATTTTAAAAGACGATATCTCCGTTTGCATTGAACTTTCAGCTTCGTAACTTTGCAGATATTGTTTATCATCAAACAGCAACATTACACACTAACTAACATTAAACAAGTGAAATCGCAATCAACCACCCCTTTAATTACATTTGCTTGAAATCAGAGATCAAGATTTTATTTGAACTCACATGGTCACATAACACAAATGTATGATAATGTTTAATATTACTAATCTTCTTCTCCCGGTTCGAGCCCCGGCAGGGACAGGAGATCTTTCTGTGTGTTGTGCCCAATTTCGACCCCCTGCCAAATTATTACCCACCTCATTGAAGTCGCTACCTCATTGCCTAATCCTAACCCCTCCCTTACACCTACTCCTAAACCTACCAATACTAGGGGGGTAATAATCTGGCGGTGGGGTCAGAATTGGACACAACACTGTGTGGAGATTGCATGTTCTCTCTGTGTCAGTGTGGGTTTATGCCAGGTGCTCCGGTATCCTCCCACACCCCAAAGACAAGCAAGTTAGGTGAATTGAATATAGCCATTGATGCTGGGATGGCGTTAGGAAGGAAATAAACAAACAAACTAATCTTTTTCTATAACGTAATCAGCTAAATTTCCTTGCTCAACTTCATGTTTGACCGTTTTTGTAGTTAACTACCTAATCCACCATCTAAACCAGAAACGAGCCAAATTAAACCAGCCTGCAATAGCATAGAAGTTGATGCATAGCATAAGTAACACCCAAAAATGAAAATTAGCCCATGTTTTACTCGCCCTCAAAGCATCCTAGGTGTATATGACTTTCTTCTTTCAGACAAATCCAATCGGAGTTATATTAAAAATTAGCCTTGCTCTTCCATATCTGTTGAACAAAAACAAATAAATGTGATCTTACCGCACTGCATCTCTGTGTCTGATTTAAATCAGGCCCGAATGCTAACGAGCCTTAACTGACGAAAATGACCATAATTTGCACGATGGAAGAATTATCGTCTTGTCGAATACAACCATTCAAAAACTCGGCAGAATTTATGTGACCGCTGCACCTGATGTTCATAAACTTTCATAACTGGTAAGTGTTTTTTCTTTTGCCTTGTGAACTGGCCAAGCCTTAATGATTCGGTTTCTTTACATGTTTTTGTTTACTGACCGTAGCATGCAATCGTGAAATACAACATTTTTTTTTTTTTTTAGATTGGCTATTCGTTGTGGGGGAAAAAAAAGATTTTGGGTTGGGTTCGGGCTCTAAATTTAACCCTGACGCTCGGGTCGGGTCGGGTCGGGTCAGACGATCTTGGGTACAGGTCGGGTTCGGGCTTCAGTTTAAAGCCCGTGCAGACCTCTAGTGTGAGGCACGTTTTATTATGGATGTGCATGCTTTATTTGACTACTTTTGGACTGTTGAACAAAAACTCCTGCCTACTCCCATTCTAACGCTTGGAAGAGCAAGGAAAATCCAAACTCCAATTGGATTCGTCTGAAAGAAGAAAGTCATATACACCTAGGATGCTTTGAGGGTGAGTAAAACATTTTTGGGTGAACTAACCCTTTTACATGACAAAATTGCAAACTTTGGCTTTAGGGCATTTAGTTTCATTTTATAGCATAAACTTCCTGGGACAGAGGCAGGAAAGAGTGCTAAATGTCCTGTTTTTAATAGATTCTGACTTGTGTCACCTTGTCAGTAAAGCCGTCAGCTGTCAGTTGTGTTTGAACTGTCAGTCAGACACGGTTTCATAGCTCTATTGCAAACAGAACAGAGTGTCCAGGGGGGACACGCACTCATGTGCCTCATCCTCTGTCTTCGGCACCGGACACACCCGAGGGCTCTGAGCTGTCATGTCTTTCTGCCCTTCATCTCACTTCAATTTCATTGAGTTTAATTAACAGGGATGTAGTCCTCCCCTGGGCCTGGGTAATGAGGTGAGACGTCATGGACAGTGAGAGGACACACACACACCCATTGGACAAGAAGTGTATTCTGTAGAACTTTACCTCAGATACATGTACAGAAAGAGAAAGAACAGTTGACTGATGTACTCTTTACTGCAAACACATTGTCCACTGTACACTAGACAAACAGGGAACAAGATCTAACATTATGTTGCAAAATTAGAGGTATTTCAATTTATACATTCACAAACAAACATCTAGGTCATTGGCAAACCATACAAGAGCGTCCACAATAAAGTAATGGGGGAACAAAACTTTTAAAAAGAAGGTAACAATCCAGTTTAAAACTTGTTTCAAGCTCTTAGACATGTACTCTTTGTGTTTGTATTGGTTTTGAAAAGCAAGTTTCATTAATAACCTAATTTTCCTTACACCTTGTATATATGTAAGTGTACATATGCTAAAATTTAGTTATATATTTACGTATGCTTGCATTTATATTCTTTCTTTCTTTATTTATTTATTTATTTATTGCTTTCTTGTTTGTTTGCTTGCTTGCTTTCTTTCTTTCTTTCTTTAGTGTTTGTTTTAAGTTGTGTGTCTTTAAATGGTAACTAAGCTGCATAAATTCATATTTATGTAAAATTATCATGCTTGATGATTATCTGGAAATCTGACCTCTTCTTTTTACATAAGAGTTTACATGGTCAGCATCAAATTTGATCTGATTAATGTTCTATACATAACTTGATCATTGATTATTTTGTATTGATTATACATGCATTATTTAAAAATCTTTTCATATATCTATTTATTGGTGGGAATGCACGTCATCTAGAGTTCCAGAAACTTGACTTGGCAGAACATTGAACAGAAAGAGAGAGATATGAACCGCTGAAGGCACTTTCATATTAATGCACATCATAGATAATTCAGATGCACCAAGGGCAACATTTTGTCTAAAACATAAATCTATCATATTTAACTGCTACATGTTCCACCTTCTCCTCCAGCTCTTTGGAAGAAAAAAGTGTAGAACAATATTTTATTGCTCTCTCCCTTTTTTCCTCACCTCGTGCTTCAAATCAGCATTTCCAGGATTCAGCATTCATTAAATCAAATAAATATGTAAATAAATGCAGAACCAGAAATATTTTACAAGCAAACAAGCAGTGAATAGTGACTTGTTTATATATATATATATATATATATATATATATATAAGACATATATATTTCATTTATATATATAAATGAAATGATTTCAACTGCAGGTTTACACTGATGAATGAGTAAACACGGGCTAAGAATGAGACGATCAGTCAGTGTGTTTATTCATTCAGAGGAGACTCCTCGATTCTCTCTGGAATCAGTCACCATGACCACTGACCAGGGACTGCATTTAAAACCCAGCAAGGTCGCTGGTGTTGCAGCTTCAGGCTATTTACTCCATTACTGCCTACTCCATTATTGGATCATTACTGGTGTAATTTATAAGTTAAACGCACACAGACTTGTTTTTCGAGCAGTTGAGCAGACCACTCGCTGGGGCTTCAGAGGAGCTGGATTCGGAGAATTTGTTGCAGGGCTTTATTGAGATGGTATGTAAACATGATAAATCCATACGTAAGCCAGTCACAAAGGATCAAGAACAACAAGCGAACCTGGCAGTTTACCATGAACTTCTGCATTTCACAGAAATACAATGTGAATCTGAACCTTGTCTTAATTCTACAAATTCCAGAATTCCACAAACTGGAATCCCAGTAAATTCCAACCATTAAAAACTCATTAAAGTGAAACCTTGAAAGGTGCGATTAATTAAAATATCACACATTCTAAATCATTTTCTGACCTCCTGTGAGTAAAAATGACTGATTGGATTAATGATCTCTCCTAAAACTCTAATGAAATCCAAATTATTTTGTGGTATTGAGACATCTAAAACAAGTATACTTGTGAAAGTAGACTTTTATTTAGTAATTTTTTAAAATGTTTTAAAATTTATTTTATTTCCAGAACAGTGAACCAAAATACATTGCAATAGAAAAGTTATTTTCAGTTGTAATCATATTTCACAATATTACTAAATATATTTTTTATCAAATTAATCAATTATATTTCAGTTATATTCATGTCAAAGAGTTTGTGGAAGGTGTGAGTATATTCAGTACCAGCATGTGCTTTCTCAAAAGAAAGATAGACATGGTTTGGCTTCAAAACTGCAGGTTTCCAACCAGCCGTGTTTATTTGTGGCTGATTAAACATGAGTAATACTTTGTCAAGGGTGTCAAGACTTTTTACACTACTTCCTTAGGTAAAAGGTGAAATTTGACAAAAACACCTTTACTATAACGTGAAACTATCTACTACCCTGCAAGCAGGTGTGTCACATACAAGCCTTTCAACACTGTAAGATCCATCATGCCGACAGTAAAGGTATGCATGTGTTTTCAACAAATTGTTATTTCACAACGTAAATTTCATTAGCAAGCAATCAACACATTTGACTGCTGTTTCACATGTCTGTCAGGCATAACACAACTGAAATAACCCAAAATGCACAAATCATTTTGGCTAATGAAGGACTTGACACAACACTTCGCACAGTGTGAAACTCATCAATATCCCTGCGCAACACTCTCGGACAAACTTTTTTCTTGTTGGTATGCAAAAAAGATAAACAGATTGTAACACATTGTGAGCATATTCAAATATATAAGAATAATGCAGATATTTTAAACTGTAATAATATTTATCAATATTAATGTTTTTATTAGATTTTTTGATCAAATGAATACAGCTTTGGTTAGCATAAGAGACTTTGTTATTATTCCAAAATTCGGACAGGCAGTGTATCTGTAAAAATAAATAAATAAATAAATAATAATAATAAATACATAATTTTTTTTTTTTTAATGTTATAAATAAAAAAATATCTGTAAATGTATTTTATTTGATTAATTAATTATATTAACTAATGTGTGTGCATTAATAAATAATTAAATATTATATAATATAATAAACAACTGAAAACTCACCTCTTTCGTCACTATCTGACTTCATCCTAAAAAAAATATAGCCTATATAACATTATATATATGCGATACGTGTGTGTGTGTGTGTGTGTGTGTGTGTGTGCACACACAATATAAATTATTTTAACAGCACTTTATAAATTTCCTAATGATAAAATATGAATTGAAAGTTTGAAAATATTTTAATTTAAATGAATGATCTGCTAATTATTATGTAATATTCAATACTTTTTAGTAAACACTTATAAAAACATTATAATTGTAGCTATTTGAATTTAAAATAAAATGATATATTAAGCATTATATAATATTTAATTATTTATTAATGCACATTATATTTATATTGTATATATGTATATTTTTTTAAAGTGCATGATCATTAGTAATGTTCATTAATTCATTCATTATGTCATAAGTATGTAATATCATAATGTCTGTAATGTCTGTTAATGATATTTTATAAAGTGTTACCTATTATATTATATTATATTATATTATATTATATTGTATTATATTATATTATATTATATTGGAAGCAAAAAACTTTTTTTTAGAAAAAATATGGCAGAGTATGAGTGGTATTAAATTTGAAGAAAATCTTACAATTGCATAATAACAGCAGCTATTAATGATATAATTATCAAACAATTCATTCAGCAATTGAGAAATGACCATCTGCAGCTGCTCAGCTATACATGCAGTTGATGGAAAGCAGCTTCTGCAGCTATGGCATATTGGCATGCAGTTGACAAACACGTAGCTGCACCCCACGTTGACCGGTGTTCTGGATGATCGATATATTTACGGATGCTGAAAATTAGGTTAGAGACAGTCAGGGTCGAATGCGTTCAGCATATTTATACAGTTAATTCCCCATGAAACCAAGAGACTATAACCATCTGTATTCCAAACCATAACAACGGTTTTGGTATTTTGACTGGTTAAGCCAATAGGCAGGGAACAAAAGAAAGTGACAGCCGTCAGTCATAATTCACTATTGATTACTGGATCTTGTATTAAAGAACCTTAAAGGGATAGTCGTCACAAAAATAAAATGAATTAAATGTCAGTTTTTTAGATGATTTTAATGTTTTGCATCACTAATGACACCTTTTAGAGTATAAATAGCTTTCTTAAGACCTTGCTTCCTTGACACAATAATTTTTAATTTAAAGATAATTCTTTAAATTAACATCAGTTTGTGAGACATCGATGCTAAATTTTCAAGTGATTAAACTATAGAGATGTTAAACAAAAGTGTAATTGTGTGCAGGGTCTGGGTAAACAAAACAAATCCATTTTATAGAACTCCTCTGAGCTTTGGTGTGAAGGCTAGTGGAAACTCATTAGCAGTATTTCAAAAATTATTTCACATTAATCTGAATAATTACCTTGACAAAACTGTTTCTGTAAGATTTACACAGCCAGGGGCCATAAACACCCTCACCAGACAAGCAAAGTTGCATGCATACTTTTTCCACACAAATCTTAGCAGGGAATGTTTATATCCTTGCAGTTTTCCAAAGCATTTTGAAGGAATTTGGTTATAATGGTCAGCTTGTTAGAAAGATGAAAGGATAATTTGTTTAGTGGTGCTTTAATTATGTAAAGAACACAGCCAAGAGATGGCTTAATTATTACTTGGCTGACATATTCTTAGTGTCTGCTTCATATTTAATGGAGATGTATTTTCAGATTATATGGCATATGGTAAAAAAATAAAACAATAACGCATTAAAGGCCTGTGGTCATTATTGGCATCATTTGATTAAAAGAATCTAACTAAAGAGCTCTATTATATTTAATATAATTATATCCTGAGAAAACTACTAAATGCACACAATTTGAAATGTTAATTTCGCAGTATTTCTTAATAAAAAAATAAAAAATAAAAAATTTTATGAGGCAACAGCAGATCCACTGCATATATTAACATAAAAAATTTAATTTTTAGTGGCAGCTTACATCAGCTTTACATCAATGATATTTGCACGACTTGCCACAGGCACAAAAGGCGATTTTTGTGTCTTATGCGTGTAATAATGATGAATTTAATTTAATTTCACCCCTTGACCTTGATCTTTTGAGAGAAAAGAACTGTAACGTGCATGCAGAACTCTCTTCCTCTAACAAATAAATCAAATTGATTAATTAAAAAAGAGTGTAATGTGCAACTTTCAGAACTTAAAACATTTTTCCATTCCAAAAAGAGAATTTATGGATCCAGCTGAAATAGTTGGATTTTAATAACATTAACATATTACTGTCAACACAATGACTCATCAACAATGCCTACTGGGCAGAATAATTAAATGCATACATGCATACAAATATTGTACGCAGAACTCCAGGAAAATCTTTTTTTTTTTTACTGTTAATACCTGAGACTAAATAAAATGATACATCCTTATACTTGTCAAAGCTGATATCTGACACTCTTTAAATCAACACAGTCGATCAAAAGCCCAGAAACAATTAACATGCCTCACTGCACAGAATATAATACCAGTACAACAATTAATTCTCAGAATAATACATTGTCTTATATCTATAAACTTTTCTGTCTCTCATGTCGTGTGAATGGAGGGTGATTCCAGCGCTGTATTAGACTGCACCGTGTGTGTGTGTGTGTGTGTGTGTGTGTGTGTGTTTGTGTGTGTGTGTTCGTTGTGTGATGTATTGGCTGGGGTTATGACGTGATAAGGCTTGTTCGATGGTGCTATACTTTATGTGGTTCATTTCAGTGTTGCTAGACTCAGGACAAATGGCAGCGATTTGTGGTAAATGACCTGGTGGATGATGGCAGCCTTATAGTTATGGAGCTTGGCTGATAACATAAAGGTTACAGGTTAGATCCCAGGAAGAAATGACCGAGAAATTGGAGTCCATCCTATTACCAGACCTGGAGTCTGTCATTTCTTACAATTAGACAAGAAAGCAAAGAACCATGATGTTGAAGCATAATGTTTTCTTTTAATCGTATTATTTACATTCTTTTTTCCTCTGATTCATTACCTTAAAACTTTACAATAGCAGGAAGCTATTAGCTTCTTAGGAAGCTATTAGCTGCTTGACAGTCCTCCAGCCTGTGTTTTTAATAACTGTGAAGTAATACTGAATGTGTGTTCCCTCAAACACCCACCTACTCACTTATACCCTTGAACTCACACTCATCATTAGCAGAACTGTTATTTATTTTTTGCATTGCTTGCTTGTTGCATTGTTTAGATTTGATTAAAAACTGTCTAAGCTGAGCCTACATTACACCCTAACCAGATATGACATTTTCCAACATCTTTTCCACACTGCTGCAACAAAACCACAACCAATCAAAACATATTCTATGAGTAATATTTGTATGCATATTTGCATTAACCATGATTCTGAACCATTAAAATGGAATCTATAGAAGATATCACTTCATCGCATCTGATTTTGACACTGTGTTAGCATTTCTGAACAAGAGAACACAAAAGATGTGAATAAAAAATGAATTACAGAATAAAAGAACTTACTGCTGATAATACATTTTTGATCAAATAAATAATAATGAATAATATATAATATATAATATAATTAATAATACACTTCTTATCATATAAATAATATATTTTTAAAAACCACACACAAATAAAAATAATTTAAGTATAAATCTGTCACCCAACTCCAGGATATATTGTATACAGTATTTTATTATTTACCGTTCATTTTTGTCAGCATTCACCCCACCTATGAATATATTTGATATTTCGGCCAGCACATAAGCCCCTGATAAGAGTTCAGTGTTTTCCCTCTCACAAATCAAGCTCTCAGGGCAGTAGTTTTCCTGCAGTTTACAGTAATGCACTATAAGCACATTATTCATGACTTCATTACCAAACCTGATGAGTGTAATTAATCTGCGCTATGTGTGGCTGCAAATTTAATCTGCTTCTCTTCCCATTAGCTGCAATCACTAACTCTGTGCTGCACTGAAAGGAAGAAATGGACGCATTATAGAGGCGTAATTAACAGAGAAACTCCATGACTGTGTAATTTAGAGAGCTCTGCTTTCAAGAGTTTGATGGCTCACTAAATAATAACCAAGCTTTGGGGTGTTCGGTTACTGATGGTCTTTGATTGGTCCTGTCTGTTTGATTTTGTTCTTATATGCACCAATCAGCAAGTGAAAGATTATTCAGTAGTTTTGATTGGGTAGCAACTGCCAATATGTTGGGTGATTTTCCTCCATTGCAGAACTTTCTAACATTTACCAAAGACACACACTTACAGAAAGAGCAGTGTTTATTGACTTTAGGAAGTAGATTCAAAGACATTACACTTAGAAAAATCATAGACAATTTAATTTAATTTAATTTTTTATATTTTTTCTTCAGGGAACTAAGTCTTTTCTTTGTCATATTGTCATTTACGATATAATTTCTTCCAACATTTTCATATATATATGAATGTGTCAGTAATTGTCATTTATAAAACAGATAATTCAGACTCTGAATTCTGATTGTAAGACTTCTGGACTGCGTTTCCCGAAACCTTCTTAACGCTACGTCATTCGTAAGTTATACCTTAAGTTGTACCTTTACGTTAATACGTGTTTCCCGAAACGTTCTTAGTTAAGTATACCTTCTGTAAGTCATTCGTTCGTAAGGTTAGTCTGGACCACTCTTAGCTATACCTTATCGCTGTTCACAGTTCACTCCGGTAGTGGCCACCACTGTGCAAAAAGCTTCTTCACATTTCAGTCGATACGATTCTAATTCTGTGGCAAGAAAAAATGCAGAACCAAATAAATATTACAATTCTAAAGTTGTAATACACCCAGTGTTCAATTAGTGTTTTTTGAAATTGAAGTGTTTTTATGCAAAGAATAAAACTGTATCGAGCCATCGATATCAACCTATTCAGCACCACCGCCATGGACAGTACCTGCTAACGTCGCACGTAAGAAGGTTTACCTTAAGCAACATCCTAAGGTATAGTTCGGGGAACACGCCTAGAACAGGTATACCTTTAGTTAAGATATACCTTTAGAGTCTTCGTTGCGAGCTAAGAGACAACGTTATCGGGAAACGCAGCCCTGTTCACAGCCATTGTAAAAGCCAATGTAGGCTATAGACACCATTGACAGCACATCACTTGAATTATATACTGTATTCTGATTTTAATTAATATACTTAAAAAAAAGAGGTCTAAATGATACAAATTTACGTATTTGAATTGCATATAAAATTTCCATCTATTTGGATACACAGCTGTAACAAACTAATCAACTTAATGTGATGACTATTTGTTAGTCATACATAAATGAAAAAGGTAAGGTTTTTTTGTAATAGTACTAATTAACTGATTTTTTTTTAATACACTCTAACCGGGTTTATATATTCAGCATCAATACATCTAAAAATAATTCATATTTTTAACTTAAAAGTACTTTTGTATGCATGTTTTCACAATGAACTGATTTATGCTTATTTGAAAATATAATTATTTAAATAAAATCAATTAGATGCAAATATTTCATAAACTATTTAATGATTTTTAAGTTCAGAAATCTTACCAGTCATGTATGACTGACAAATATGCATCACATTAAGTGTCTTATCATTCAGATCAAATCACAACAACGTAGGAAACAGATCTGGCGTGACATATCATTGCAACACCTATTGTGGCTGATTTCTATACAGTTTGGTTTTGCTTGTTTCTTTGGTTGTGTTAGTTTTTATTCAAAGCACAACAATTGCTGGGACAACCCCCGTAGGGAATGACCTTGCTCAAGGGCACACTGGTGATTGAGATTGTTCAGTATATTTCCAATTCATAAATTGTCCCCACCAGGGATCAAACTAGCGCCCTTTGTTTAACCACCCCATAGCCTTTAGCCCCCAAGCTATCACCTCTGTCTTCCTCTCTCTTTGTCCCGAGCCTGTGCCAAAACAGCATTAACACACTCTCACTCTCAAGAGCATCCGTCCTGAATGACAAACAGAGAGACAAAAACGTGTGTGTGTGAGGCAGAGACAATTAAACAGAGAGAATTAAGACCTAGCATGCATATTTCCATTTACAATAATGTGATTTTTCTTCATTTTGGGAATCATGTTCTTGAAGCATGAGCAAAATACAGTAATTCAACTTTCTCTATACATTCCAGTGCTATAGATTGAAAGTGTCTGTGTATAAGGTCATCAATATTATAAGTGTACTCTGCGTGTGCGTTGTTGTCTTAAAACAGATGGTTATCTGCATTATTCATATCGAGCATCTTTGCTATGTCTGGACACAGGAAGGTCAATCACAGTGTGGTCTTTGATTTGGCTGCTTGTTCTTACGGTTGGGGAATTTTCTGAATGTACTGTATAAGCAGTATTTAGACGAAAAAAGGTGTCCTCAGGTCATGCCCATCGAGACACATCATGATTATTCATCCCTCTATCTGCATTTATAAATGTTTGCCCTGACCTTTCTTACAAAAAAATACACATATATAGCAGTATTTTACTGTCATACTGAAATGCATTGTAGACTTGGCTCAAGATAGTACAGTATCATTAAAAAAAGCACAAAACAGATTTATAAAAGATTTTAGTACTGTCTATCAATAAGTTGGTTAACATTATACCAGAAGAATCTGAGAGAGTGCTGGCAGAAAACAATTTTAAATACATTTATTTTCCATTTTATAAATAATAATTCTATGCATTAAAAAGTACAGTATTTCATCATCAAAACATATTTAACATTTGATGGTGGTGTTTGGATCTTTCTTTCTTTTTTAGTAGCCATATTTCTATGGTTCTACTTACATACACTTTTAGAAGACTTGAATTATAATTAGGCATATAGTTTTACATCTTATTTATCCTTGACTAGAGGACATATTACTGTATGTACAAAGTGGCACAGTTTGCACTACTCCCTCTAGATAATTAGACATAAGAATCTGCAATCAAAATACATATTTTGTATTAGGGAGGAGGGATCATGGGAAATGAAACAGACTGATGTGTAATGAGTGTGATGCCAGTGTGAATGTGGAACTAACATGCCGTGAACCATGTGAAGATATTCGGAAATGGGACTCTGTTTGGATGCTGCTAAATGTTGAATGTAGTGTTGTGTGCAGTTTGCATGAGTTTATAGGTAGAGGATGAGAAAAGAGAGCCAAGAAAATGTATGGAAATATGGTATACGCTCTTTATGTAGCACACACAAACACACACTTAAAACTATGTGCTTGGAATTGGCTGTGTGTGTGTGTGTGTGTGTGTGTCTGTCTGTCTGTCTGTGTGTGTGTGTGTGTGTGTGTGTGTGTTTGTGTGTTGAGGTCAACTTTATTTAGAGACAGACGGCTGGAGCCAGTGCGGAGATTCTGGACTGAAGGAAGGGCCTGAAAATTTGATACACACACACACACACACAGTGAAAATCCCTCTAATTCCTGACCTGGATCCAGAGTAACCCTTAGAAACCCTCAGAGTCATGGTGGTTTGCTTTGATTAGGTATGAAGTTCTTTGTGTAAGTGTGTGTTTGCCGGAAAGAAAATTTGGTAACAATTTTTTACTGTGTTTTTCAGTATTGTAGAGTCCTTGTTTCACATGTTGTATGAACTTACTATAGTAATAACAGTAAATTATGCATAATTACATGACTAATCCCAACCCTATAGTAAGTACATGTAGTTCATTAATTAGTATACATTAATATCAGTACTTAAATGTACAATTACCTTAACTACTGTATATCTATAATGGGAAAGTCTTTCTATAAACAAAAAGGTAAAAAAAAAAAAAGTTTGGAGCCACATTGTGAAAAATTATGTCACAAGGTAGCTATAAAATCATGAGAAGTCACAATTGTGAGATATAGAATCACATTACTAAATAGATGAATTTCGGGGGGGGGTTCACTCTGATGGACATCCACAATAAATAAAGTACTGTATATCTCGTACTTACATTTACTGCCACATATTTGCATTTATGCTTGAAGAAAACAATGTTTTAACTTTGCACACACTCACACACACCCACGAAAGTACAATATAATATGGTTAACTATGCATGTTGTGATTGGTATCCAGCTGTGTGGTGTATAGTTGATCTGCTAACAGAAAGTGGCTTGTAATTATGTCTAGTCATTTTACCCTTCAACCAGAAACCAAATGGATTGTTTTGGGGGTTAAATTACAGTGTCACTGAAAAGGAAAAAAGCAAAGATAAACTTCCCCAGGGAGAGAATAAAAAGAGACAGAGCAGTATAAAAAGAATAGGTGCTTATTTAATATGTAAAAGCAGATTCACTCAAAACCTCCCTCAGCATGAGTAAATTGAGTTAGTATCTCATGTGCTCTTAATCAAGATACATCTTAGACAATAATAACATCATTAGCAGTTTATTTCAGGTCGTGAGAGGCACCTGGTATCTCGCTGTGATCGGTAATTGGGTTATGAAAGTGTTGCTCTCAGGCTGTTCCCTTTCAAGATAAAAAGAACAAGTCATCTGGAACTACACAAAGTGGCTGCAAGTATAAAACTGAGTGTAAAACTATGCAGTTCAAATGCAATTCAATTGTTCAGGGTTTCTGACAAGTGTGCAAATTATTAATTATGTAATTTTAAAAATGGCAATGCAATTTTGCAATGGTTACTTCAAGCAAGTGTGACACTATATATATGGTTCAGGTCTTCATATTTCACTGGAGTTCCAAGAGTGCTGATATAAAACCTGGTACTTTTCTTCACTTTGCTTGTATGTGTTTGCACATTCCAGAGTAAATGGCAAGAAGTAAGAAGTCTTGATGAGTATTATTCATTTATTTATTCACTCATCTAAATTGTTATTTTAAAAACACTGTTTAATTCAGGAACAAAACCAAGTGACTATTGAATCATTCACTCAACTGATTTGTTCAAACAGTGATTCATTCAAGTGCAAAACTGAAACAAAAGTGCAAAACAAAAATATATATTTTTTAACCTGGTTAAATAATGAATGAATGAATGAGTGAATGAATGAATGAATGAATGAATGGACACCACTGTCTGTTGCTTGGAGATGTGCAACTCTTGTTCCAAATAAAGTCAAAGCAGAATCAAATTCCATTGGTGAAGCAAAAATACACATTGTCAATATTTGTTTTAGATGTAAGTTACAGAATATTAACTTTCTTAACATGTACACTGATCCACTTATAGTCTTATTTGCATGCACTGAGGTTGTTCGCTGGTAAGAAAGCCAAATCAATAAACAGTATTAGTCAATTTGCAGAATAGTGAACCAAAAAATGAGACACAATATCTTTGATTTGAAAGTAATTCAGTAAGCACTGCACTAAAGCCCCCTATTACTTTTATCAATTGTTATTTGCTCTGTAATTAATAGGTTTAGCTAGCTTGTGAAATTTCAGTTGTAGATCCCTCTACTCTTATACTACACTGATCTTCATTTCATGGCCTTCGGTTTGGGCTGGATACCAGACAGAGTACCGACTGTCACTCAGTTTCATGCTGTTAGCTTGTCAGCGTGTGTCATACAGCATGGTGTAGCAGGGAAACTGTCGAGGGGATGTGTGGGTTGGGGGTCTCAGATCCAAATTGGGCCTACAGAGGACTGTCAGTGAGATATTGATCGCTTTTGTCCAATTTCTGAAGCAGGGCCTTCCGACAGTGAATGAGACGTCTAACTGCCACACTGCAAGTGGATTTGGTGGCAAATGGAGAAGATAAGTCTTGGGATCTGTTGGATGATACATCTTTCAGATTGTCCACGTTCTGCCCAAAAAAGAAAACCATCCCAGCATGAAGTGTGACATTTCAGTGTTCTCTATGACATTGGTTTATTTAAACCATGTAAAAAAGACAGACACGGAATGGGAAAAAAAGGGGGAAAAAAGACTAAAAAGAGATTAGCATCCTCAACCAAAACGTACTGTGATACTATGGTAAGGGTAATATTTAAAAGTTATTGTTTGCATAATATATGTGTGTGTACTGTGTATATTTGTTATGTTTAAATAAATACAAACACATGTATGTATATACTTCAGAAAATTATGATATCTTTATATATTAAATATATTTATGTATAATATAAAATATAACAATATAAATGTATATACATGTAAATATTAAAAAATATTATACTCTATGTGTGTGCATTTATATATACATAATAAATATACACAGTACACATACATATATTATGTAAACAAAAATTTATTTTGGATGCGATTAATCACGATTAATCGTTTGACAACTCTAGACTGTGTACATTTCTAAATAATTATGATATTGCCAAGTCATATGTCTAAATCAGATGGTACCTTTTAATACTTTAATACTAACTTTTAAATATTGAAATAATCACTTCATGCTTCCTGATAACAAGGATTAAAAACTGAGAAATATGGCTTTTAATAGAATCTAGACAAACCATATTAATGTTTTAAGAAGATCAAGCATTGTTTTTTGACTTTTTTTGTAAATTTTTATATCATTTGTTCATTATAGCAACCATATCATAATAGCTCTGTTCCAAACCCTCCAAGCCACCTGACTGTCTTCATAGGCAACTTCTTCATGAGCAGCAACTCCATTAACTTGCTCCAAACAAGACACTACTAGAATAAAACTTGCAGTTGATTCTACAGTTGGCATGTGGCTAAACTAACAAGTCAATACTCCACAGAAGGTACACATATTGGTTGAAATATCACAATTGAAATTATATGTAATGATCTCCAACTAGCAGTTTTTAGTGCATAATGAAATAGATTTTTCTCTCAGCTCTGTCTGTAATCTTGCATAAATTTTTCATGGTGCTCATCAAAACATATCCTGGGATTTCTGTTAAAAATACATGCAATATTTGCTTTGATTTTTGGCAAAGCGAAGCATTTTAAAAGGAAGCATAATTTTACTGCCTACTGGTGGGCAGCTTACTAAGTTTTGGAATGGAGCAGCAGTTATCTCCTGCCGTGAACACAAGTATTAGCCAAGAAAAAAATGTATGCAATAAATTGTTCATTTATTCAGACCTCACTCCTGATCTGGGGTGGGAGAGACACACATGCATTTGGCCTGCTTCTTTGAGCCCACTCTAATGCTCATTGATTCGATTATGACTTAGAAAAACAAGCCCAAAACACAGAAACTCTTTTGTTGTGTCCTCTACAGATTAGAATGAAAACCAAGACGCAACTGTTAAAATGGGTCATATCATAAATGTTTAAATAACTGTATTTTTTCCCCTGAAGTCCACTTATAATTTTATTTGAGGGCTCTAAAAACAAAAACAGTTGCAGTTTACTTTACGAGCTTACTTAATCAAGGCCCTTGCCAAAAGAAAAAAAAAAAAACTTCAACCTTTCCAGATGTTGGCATTCTTCAGTTGTAAAGCCACTGGTGCAATATACAAACTTTCTCACATTTTCTTGTCATTAACAACTACAATAACAAGGAATTAATGCAGGGGCAGAGCTAAGATTTGCCACCCCACTCACTGCTGCTTCTTTCTCTTTTTTTTCTTGACAAGAATTGTGTCTATTTAGTTGCGGAACATCTTTACGACCACATCAAACAGGAGACTTTTCAGATGCGCACTCCACTTCGCCTCAGTGCCAGGCACGAGTCAAAAAACGGTACAGGTGACGAGGCAGCTTCAGTAGAACATCAGCAAACTGCGGTCAGATGAGATGTTATCAGGCCATATGTCAGTAAAAACAAATCTTCCTCTCCTGTAAGCCATTATACTGTGATTGTAGCACTTGCTCTTCAAGCACGAATGAAACTACAAGCCTGCGTGTCAGATCCACATCATGTTCAGCAGCGGCAGCTCTTAAAGTAATAGCAGCCAAATAACCTAATACACCAGCTGATGTGATGTCTGTTAATCAAAGAACAAAATAAAAAAAGGAAATCAATAACTTTTGTAGCTTTAAGGATTTATCTATATTTAACTTAGAGTCTTAGACCTTGGGGTTGATAACTTTATTCAATTTCCGTATATTTCCTACTTGCTGAAGGGCACAGGTAAATATGATGTTTATTAAGGGTTTAAGTGAATGAATATGGTTTTAAGTTCACTTAAATTAAAAGTTATTTTTAAAGTCAAATAAATGTTAAAACTGACAGCTCTCAATTATACTCTAATGTTGAATGGCTATAGTCAATGGTTAAATATTAGGAAAAAAGAATTTCCTAGAGACATCAGTAGTATTGGTTTCAGTGATACTCACCTTCAGTCAGAATAAAAGCTGCCAAATATTAAAAATATACGGTCTTTATGTTCTTTTTACATTCATTTGAGAATTGGATGTGAAATTATTGCAATATAAAAGTACATTTAAAAACATTAATGTTATGTGGGATTAATCGTGATTAATTTCGGGAAAAAATGTGCGATTAATTCGTTATTTTTTAATCGATTGACAAATGTATTGTGTCCCTGCTAAATAAAAGATAAAAGTATATTAAAAAATACTGACCCCAATTTTTTTTTTTAAATGTTAGAGTAGGGTTACATACAGCAGTAGTGTCTAAATCTGTGGTCACAAAATTAGGATTCTGAAAACTGGGACTACTAAATGGTTCTTAAAGTTGCAAAACTGTGAGAGGGGCCGACTTAAACAGAGCAGCTGACTCACTAATATGCTGTTTGTGTTTGGGGGAGATAAATCTGCTACAGAGACAAACTCCTGGTGATTCATGAACTGTGAGTGTTAATGTGTGTGTTTATAATGTCCCTCACACAAACCGTAATGACAGATTTACCATGACAGATCTGCTGTTATCCGACTCCAGCTTCCATGTCAAATGAGGAACCAAGTTTGCCACCACCAAAGACCACAGGCGTAAACAAAAAGATTTAATTAACTGAAAACTTTAAAACTTTCCTCAAAGTTCTTTCTTGTTGATATACTTGTGATTTTTCAAACTGTGAAGTTTTTTTTTCCAATCATTCCTAGGGGTATGCAATGACAAATCTGCAAATGTCTTTTGATTTACATTGAGATATCCTTCTGAAAATTAACGTTTTTTTTCCTCTGAATAATTATGCAGTACTTTACTCATAATAATGTTATGAAGAGGCCCAAGATGAGTAATTGTTTACAGAATATGTGTTGTTTTTGTGTGAACGCAGTTGCTTGGGAATGCAGTGCACAGATTGCCATAGACCGAAGAACAGTCTGCGTATGAGTCTGCAACAATATTTTCAGGAAAAAAAAGTGTTTATATTGTCCTGAGATGCTATCTTAGAGTTGATCATATTTGAGGGGCGTGATTAAGCTAAAGTTGTCCATGTATATATACAAACTTACACATACACAACAGATACAGCATATGCACACACACTTGTGACAGATGGCATACACATTAGCTCTGTTCCAAAACCTAATGAGCTGTCTCATTGACTGCTGCCTACATAGACAGCTGACTTCTAAGGCAATATTCTAACCATCATTCAACTTCATAAGTCACCGCTTTGGAATGCTCTACAAAAGGAAGCAACTCTGCACAGCACACTAATAGTGCTTCGCATGTTAGGCTCTACCCACAAAATGATTTGATGGTAGCATGTTTCTAAGCCAACAGCATGATACTCTAATGCTCTCATTATACTTTCATAAATAAAGTATAAAAATAGTAGCTTACACAGATATTTTGTGGCATTATTTATACCATAATTAACATTTCTCTTGTCCGTCATTTTGTATTTCTTTTTCTGGAACAGCATAATTCTCTTCTGAAGTTTCAGTGTATGCAATAATTTTGTGTGATAAACAGATCAGTTTAAGCCGTTTTTGTGAACTGGATCAAGGTTTATTTTTATTTATTTAATTCTTTAAGAAATCAAACGTTGTTCTCTCTAACTATCTCTAATGAGTCGAGACGTAACGGAAGTACAGTACAGATTTATTTTAATTTTTTTGTGTATTGTGACACATTCAATTGAAATCGATAAGGGAAAAAGGGGAAAAAATGTCAGGTGGATACTTGGTTCTATCCATTATTCTTTCCATGATCAGATGATTGGCATACATCACCAGAGAGAAGTCTATTGACTAAAAATTACAATGTAAATGTATAAACAAACAAATTAAACATATGCATGGATGAACTGTTCGCAATATGATTATTAAAATGCATTTAAAATATAGATAGGATGAATTTCCGTTTCATGTGACCTTTAAGATAGTCAGTGAATAATGAATTACATTTCAGTGAGTCTGTTACTTCAAGAAAGCTATCCCAGGATTCAGAAGTCTTTGAATATAGCCTGTGAGTCATATGGATGACTTTTGTGATACTTTTATGGTGCTTTTTTGTAATGTTGGATCTTGACAGCCTCAGCCCTCCTCCACTTTTATTATATTAAAAAGAGTGGGCAGAATATTCTTCAAAAAACCTTTTGTGTTTCGCAGAAGAAAAAAAAAAGACATTGGGGTTTGGAAAGACATGAAATATGATGACAGAATTGTTCTTTTTGGGTGAAATATACCTTTAAAATGTTGCAGCCATAGGTAGCTCACTAGGTTTTGGAACAGACATGTTGTGTAGGACTCGGTCTGTTTTTCGTGTGCTACTGTTGGACCGAATACAGACCGAGTCAGATGACAGAAATGTGAGCAATCCATCACGGATTACACACACACACACACAGAGATGTTCTCATTAGTTATGCTCACTGGATGTGGTGATGACATTATCTGGCCACAGCGCTAAAGAAGATGCTGCGCAGAGCTCATTTTAATATCTGATTAATGTATTAATCAATCATTACAATCAGACCAGGGCACGACCCGAGATGCATGGCCTCTCAAAAATGATGAACGTGTGAGTGTGTGAGGGAAAAAAAAGGTGTTCTTGCCCTAGTACAATGTACAATATTTTTGCATAAAAAGTTTGTGGTTTGTTCAGTCAAATGAAGGAAGCTATATGTAATAGCCATAAGTACAGGTCAACCTGAATGTGGAAAAAACTGAATATTACATTTTAATGATGTCTTTTGTCAATTATATCTGTCAATAATGGTATCTTAAAACTGAACATTTTTAAAATTTAAAAAGAAAAATCGAATTTTGAGTCTCTGGTTCAGTTAATCAATATACTCTCTATTAAAGGGAGACCCAATATATAAAACCTTGTCACCATACTCAGCCTCAAAACCAGCACTTTTTTTTCTTTTCTCCAAAGTGGATTGAAACTGCAGCAGTGTGGCTGTCAAGCTTAAAAAGGCAATTACAAAAAGTAATTTTAAAATCAATTTTAAAAACTGATATCACATATCAGTTATTTCTTCTGAAAATATATTCCAAAATAAGTTAACATTATTAAAAAATTTATAAAAAATAATACTTTACTGCCATAGTTGCAGTTGCTTACATTATAAAACGCCTGAGTTAAAAACAAGAGACTCAAAGCAGTAATAAATTCTGATTGGATGAGTCACATTTGAAGCTGCTATATAATAGGACACCTGTGAGTGCACATCAGTTTATTGCTATTACACCAAGTTGCTTGGCAACAATACACCCAACCTTACACACCGGATGTGAGCAGCGTGACATGTCAAAAGTCAATTGTTCTGTCTACAAACAAAATATGCATACCATATACATAGTCTTATTCATAAGAACTGTCGCTCATAATCTATCTTATTCCTAGTATGTGAGTCGAACTTTGAGTTGCTCATCAATGTTTGCATTTATTTATGAAAGCGTCTTGTGTGGGAGTTTATGGAAACTACCTTAGTAAATACCTGAACATGAAAATGTCAATGTCAAACCGCTGCCATTTTAAAGCTGGCCTTTGATTTTGATTTTGCTTCTTTTTTTCATTTTTTTTTTCACATAACACCTGGATTTGAACGGAGTGATGGCACAAACTGCATGAGAGACACACAGCCAAGCGATTTCAATTTTGTCTTGTATTAAGATGCCCAGTGGTGCTATTAGATTTCATAGAGACGTGAACACACTCCAATAACACAATATCAGATAATATCAAACTTCACCATCTGCCATTAGTTCCGCAGAATGGCTCTTTTGGTGTCTCCCTGACAACCCATTAGAATCAGACCGCGGTGATGGTGCTACAGTTAGATCTCAGTTATCCTTAGAATGAGACACACACGCACACACACACACAGACCGTTCCAGCAGGATGTGAGTGCTGGCTAGACTCAAAACCAAATTCAATGCAGTGCATTTGTGTGTGTGAGGTCTTGGAGGAAATCCAGTCTGGCAGTATGTTTTGAGCCAAACAGATGCTTTGAAATGGACGATGGGATCAAAGCTGGGAAAATTAGCACATTTCTCATTTTATTCATATCTTGTCAGCTAATAGTGATAAAACTCTGATGAAAAAGACCTACACAATCTTTTGTGTCTCATGGTGATTCTGTATTACAAATACTTTATGTACCAGGGTCAATCTGAATGTGTTTTTACCATCGAATTTTGTGTTCTAAGTTCTTAGAATTCATGCTTGAATCCCATGACAAGTAAGTTATTAGTCTTAACAATTATGCTTTGGACCTGTTTTATCAAGAAAGGAATCAAAGATAAGTTCAATATAAATATTCAAAGATAACACATATTTAGAGTCAATATCATTCTGTGGGTGTTGAGCTATGAATGTTTCATTTTCAAATCAGTTGTGAAGACAAGAGACTCTCTAGCTTCATTACACCTGAATATAAACAATTCTTAGGTAAATTAAATAAATGAGGTATAATAGTGAAAATGACAGTGTGAACGATTTGAGTGTCTAAGGATATCTAGATTTAATTTAATTTGATTCCAAGTACACTGTGTACCCACCATTCAGAACTCCTTAAAAGGTTTACTGAACAATTTTCTACCTATTATCAGAAACAATTTCTTTGACATGAGTTTAGATCGAGTTTGAGATTAGGATCTCTTAACTAGTTGCTTATTAGCATGCATATTACTAGAATATTAGCCATTTATTAGTAGTAATTAAGCACATATTAATGCCTTATCCATGACCTTATTCTACATCCCTAATCCTACCCAATACCTAAACTTAACAATTACTTTAATAACTATTAATAAGCAACAAATTAGGAATTTATTGAGGGAAAAGTTGTAGTTAATAGTGAACAAATGTTCCCTATTCTAAAGTGTTACCAATGTGCTTTATATGTTTAAGATTTGCTCACCACAACTTCATTTATTTGATCAAAAATACAGTAAACAACAGAGGCATTGTGAAATATTACTTTTTTTAAACTTTCTATTTTAATATATTTTAAAATGTAATTTATTCCTAATCATTCAGTATTCTAATATCTAATGTATGTAAATTAAAAGTAGACAATACTAATAATAATAAAAGTATGACACTTACACAGTCACTTCATGACTTTGGTATATAACTTAGATTAAAAGTAACATGAGAGTACTGACATATAAAGGGAACAATAAACTGAATGTGTCTCATATATAGCAGTGTGAATATCTGTCACTCAAATGTGACTCTAGAGTCTAATGATTTTGGTACATTATGTAAAATAAAACCTCAGCATGAAAACAAAATCTATATTATTTGGTTTCTGAATGTCTGTGGTGTGTAGTGTCAACACTTTCATTTCATTTCCATCGTGTGAGCATCAAAAGGTCTTTGTCTACTAAAGAACTGCCATTCATTTCATTTTCAGACGTATGTGATGTAATCAAAGTGTTCCTTATGTAGCATACAAAGGTCTCTGCATTGAGCCAAGGGACTGACGAGATCTGTTGCAGCAACATGGAAAAAAAATCATTATAATTATAACAGTTTCCACTGCTGCTAAATACAGAAGTTGCGTGTATTTTAGTTAGATTTTCCGTTCTGCCTTCTCAATCATGTCTGAATCTAAAATACTAGCTCTACTTAGATGTGTTGCTTCAAGTCAAAAGTCAAAAACCAGTCAGCGTATCTCAATCCTTCAATAGACTTAATGGTATTTGGAAAAGATCCACACAAGTGCTAATTACCTTATTTTCACTGAAGAAACAATTGCTGAGATTTTTGATGTCAGTCTTACTGGAAATCAAATGTCTTGCAGCCTCTGTATCACAGAATGTTTGTGCCATTGATTCTGTCAGTTACAGAAGAAAACTGCACATTTCCCAGTCTCCCTTGATGTGTGTCAATGCTGCAATGCTGTGACAGCTCTCAGTCAGAATGACTCATGTTGAGTTGTTGCCCCTCTAAATGCTGCTGGAAACAAAAATACACAAACATACGCTGTATTAAAACGTCACCACCACACACAAAAAAAAATCACAATTTTACGAATGGTGGAACTGTGGGTAAAAGCCACAGAAAACACTAAAGAAACCAGTCTGTTTGTGATTACATATTTTTAGGTGAACTATTCATTTAATAGCAATTACCTATGCCTTTTTGGACATATTTTATCAGGAAAAAGTCAGTATGTTTAGTGCAGTTTGTCACTGACACTAATATGGACATTTTACTACTAGATATAAAGGAGTTTGTATTTTTAATTATAATTTTTGCACATTATTTCTGGCAGTGTGGCTGCAATCAGATCAAATATGTGTGCACATTCAGCTTTTAACTATGCTACTTGTAAATTGAAGAAATAAAATGACAAATATACAAGAAAGTGTTGACAGTCAACATGCACAATCATGCTCTTCAAAGTGCATCCTCCTAAAAAGAGAGGAATAAGCGTGGTGTGTTTTGACTACTTTCTTCATCACGCTCAACAACAACAACAAGTGGCATATTATTATAATTTGACTGAACAACACTTCAACCTATATTCCCACCTAAACAGTCACAACAGTAACACATTGCCTTCTTATGCTTGAAAAAAAACAGTGTAATGTACACAGAAAAAGAGAGGAATAAGCGTGGTGTGTTTTGACTACTTTCTTCATCACGCTCAACAACAACAACAAGTGGCATATTATTATAATTTGACTGAACAACACTTCAACCCTATATTCCCACCTAAACAGTCACAACAGTAACACATTGCCTTCTTATGCTTGAAAAAAAACAGTGTAATGTACACAATCTGTATGTTTTGCTTGTTACTTGCATTTTATTACAATCTTAAACAGAATAAATAGAGTAATTAAAGACCAATTTTACACATGCTATACAGTATATGGTATAAGTCTTACACAACATTGTTTTTACAACTTATTTCTAGTTTCTTTAAATAAATTGCATGTAGAGTTATATAAACCCTTTTCTTACTTTTTTGACAAATGCTATTAATATTACTATATGAAATCTGGGATTTCCCTGTGGTGCCTACATGTGTGTGTGTCTCTTGGCTCACTGATTCTTTCAGCCACTAATCCTACATTCAGATGACTAGATGTCTCTGTGGAGTCTGACCTAAATATCTAAAAAAAAAAAAAAAAGTTCAAGCATTAGGAAAATACTATTTGAGAGTAGACTGTAGTGTACTACTGTGTGTGTGTGTGTGTGTGTGTGTGTGTGTGTGCGCGCGCGCCAGTGATGCAGGCTTAAAAAAAGAGACATTAAGAGCCATTTTAAGTTATCCGGTCACAAGTGGGCAATGCTAAACAGAGATGTAAAAGGAATCCAAAGCTAGCAAAACTCCAAAAACACATCCTTACATACAATTCAATGCAGTCTCCAAATTAAATGACCACTACCTGCAGTAAAACACCAACTAACTTTATTCCTTTTCAAATAAATTATGATTACAGGGGCAGATTACAATTAATAAATACCTTATTTACATGATTCCTTGCACAGTATTATGTTACGGCCGTGAAACAGTTTTACTACAGTGCATAATTTGTAAACTAACACATTTTGACATTGAATTACATATTCAGTTTAATATGTATGGCTTTTCTGGCCTGGTAAACTTGCTAGGTAGCCAAAACACACAAGAAGTAGCGTAATACATTTTTACAGAAATGTCGCTACAGGCATGTTTCTCCAATGAGCCTGGCTTGGGTTAGTGAGCCCAGTGTCATGAAAATGTGTATCAATAGCACAATTCTTTTTTGTATTTTGTGTGCTATTTATATCCAGTAAGGAAAGTTGTCACACCCCCTTAAATTTTTCTCTCCGTGTTATATTGCAGCCATTTGGTGTAAAACCCAATTGAGCATCTCTGGAGAGACCTAAAAATGGCTGTCCACCAACGTTTACCGTCCAACCTGACAGAACTGGAGAGGATTTGCAAGGAGGAATGGCAGAGGATCCCCAAATCCATGTGTGAAAAACTTGTTGCATCTTTCCCAATAAGACTCATGGCTGTATTAGATCAAAGGGGTGCTTCTACTAAATACTGAGCATTTTTCAGTTTTTCTTTTTTAATAAATCTGCAAAGATGTCAACAATTCTGTGTTTTTCTGTCAATATGGGGTGCTGTGTGTACATTAATGAGGAAAAAAAATTAACTTAAATGATTTTAGCAAATGGCTGCAATATAACAAAGAGTGAAAAATTTAAGGGGGTCTGAATACTTTCCGTACCCACTGTATATCCAGAAACTGACTTTGGCGTGCATATAATATGCAGTTTTTGCGTGCATATGATACGCATTTTGGTGTATAATACACACCTACCCCACACCCCTAAGCCTAACCATTGCGTATCACATGCACGCCAAAGTCAAATTCTGTGTATAAATAGTACGTCAAATAGAAACAGAAAATCATGCCATTGATATGCACTTTCATAAGATCGTGTTAAGTTGGTAAAATAATTTTGTGTAAAATCACCTAAGACTGATCTTAATACCAGGTCAGAGAGAAAAAGATGGATTAGGTCTTGAAAAAGATGTAGCACAGACTGTTATATAGTAGTAATTGGATAATTACATCACTGTCAGTAAGTGTAAATAGTGATAGGTGAGTTAGTATTAGCACAAAGGCCTTCAATGTTATAATTACATGTTAAAGATCCTTTTTAAAGTGTGATGCCAAGTGAAACTGCCACTGAGGCAGCACTATTCAATATCCACAACAGAGGCAAACCGCAGGCCAAGATTCAAGCCATCAATACTCCTGTCCAATATATACTTCCCACTGAAGAGTTAGCCACATTCTTAAAACTAGCAGTTGATGATGTAATTTACATTTTGTCCTATATATTCTTGTAGCCTAGTAAGCTAATTTCGATAATTCAAACCATCTCAAGGAGAGTCTGGAATATAGCTGTCTATGGATTTATTTCACAAAAACAAAATCTGCTTTCTAATGTGGGTGGGGAGGAATTTATTGACACTGTAATCTCATTTCAGTCCTAATGTTTCTGTTTTCATAGTCGATGACTGACAGACTGATTTTACAAATAGCTTCAGTTTCAGGCTGTGCTAATACTGTTAATCCATCCCAGGGTTTGGAGAGTTGGTGTTGTGCTGGTAATCCGTGCTTCATGATAGCCAAATATGGGTTATTACAATTTCAATATGATTTTGAACCTATTCTCATTTTTTTCTTAACAAATTTAATTACAGAAGGAGACGCTATGCAAATATGCTAATAGTTGCTATACTGCGATTATAGCAACAGCTAAAGGCTATTATTTCTCATAAACCCTTTCAGCCGTGACTATATATACAAAATAATGCAACTAAATATTAAAAACACAGAAAATTTCATCCTTCTACTAAAAGATATAGTCCTTGACATGAAAACAATAATAGAACAGTTTTTAATAGATGCCGAGCAGTGAAATACAGTATATTCCAGTAGATGTTTCACATCATAAGTGTTTCTGTTATGTTGTGCATATTGACAAGATTTGAGTTGCTAAAACTTTGAGGTTTTTGAAAGAAGTTTCTTGTGCTCACTAAGGCTGCATTTATTTGATAAAAAAAAAAAAAACAGTAAAAATGGCAATATTGTGAAATATTGTTAGAATTTAAAATAACTTTTTTAAACATATTTAAAAAATTTATTTATTCCTGCATTTTCAGCCGCCAATACTCCAGTCTTCAGTGTCACATGTTCCTTCAGAAGTCATTGCAATATGATTCAAGAAACATTTCTTCTTATTTTCATCGTTGTTTAAAACAGTTTTATGCTTAATATTTTTGTGGAAACCATGACATTTTTTTCAGGATTCAGGAAAAGGAAAAGGATATAAATGTATTTTCTCATATTTGATCAATTTAATTCATCCTTGCTGATTAAAAGTATTAATTTCTTTTTTTTTAATCCCAATTTTTTAACAGTATATATTATAATAATAATCTAATTTCTAATTAATTAATTCTAATAATAAATTCTAGAATTATTTCAAATTCACATGCAGTCCAATCCAAAAGTAAATCAACGCCCCTGGCATATCACATCATGTCCTAACTTCTGATGTGTCTGGGTGTCACAGAGCATTCTGGGGCCCGTTAAGGGGGCTTTTAAGCTGATGGGTGGCTCCTCTTTGATCCAGCTGATCTCTTTCTGATTGGATGCCAGATGGCAGGAGAAACACTCCAATGACGCGCCCCTCGGGTTTAAGAGTACCATTGGAGAAACAAATGGCATAATCCTGTTACACACAGGGTGAGGGCAGGGGTCACAGATCGGGGCTTGTTCATTTAGCTGATGACAGTTAAGGCTACCAGAAAGAAAGCTGTGCAAATGTATGCAAATTCCCTTAGTGCTATTAAGTGGCGATGCAGAGCCTGTATGCTGTGTATAAATGTATAAAGACACAAAAGATATACACACACTCAGACATGGCCTCCTTGTTAATATCAATGCACAAACGATTTAAAAAATGCACTGAAGAGATGTGTTCTGGATGAATTCGAAATAACGGATCACTGCAAAAAAATCTAAACCATTCTTTTGAAGATTAAAAAGAATTTTGGCTCTCAGTAAACGGTAAGATTGTCTAAACAGAGCTAAAAATCCCTCACTGTTAATTTTTCATGTTTCTTTCTGTGAAGTAGCTCTGAATAGGTGTCATTTGTGTGATCCCACCACTTGAACCAAGAACAAACCGTTGTCAGTTATGAGTCACGCATGAATGCATTTAAACACACACACACACACACACACACACACACACACAAACTCTTAGGCTGTGACGCTCCATCAGAATCTAAGCACAGTCCTTCATTCCAGATGTGTGGGCTTCAGTGGCGCCTCTGTTCTCTTACAGTCCTACACAGATCGATGAAAAAGTTCAAAATGCTTTTTTTCCTCGCTTTTTCTCTCCTGTCCTCCTCCACAGTACTGAAAACTTTTCACATGGTCAGCAAAAAAGAACCCCCCAAGATTGATGTTGTGTCAGCTTGTTGTAGTTGTGTGGTCAATAAGTAGAAAAACAACTCACGATGCAAGATGAGGCATATTTAGAGAAACAAATCTACAAACATAGACACATTTGCTGTGCTGACCACTGCAATAAGGTATGACTGATCGTCCTGGACCTCTACAAACACTATCAAGCATCTTTAGGTCTTTCAGTTTGATGACGTTTTTACAGACACCTGCTAAAGGGGAACAAAACTTGTTTATCACATGCGGCATTCGGCAAAGCCCCATCATCTGTACATTTTTTTTTAAAGGTGACACATGTGTTTCCGGGGGATTTGAACCTATAATCTATTGGTTACCAGTTTAGATCTTTACCCAGTCTTTTAAGCCACACCTCACACTTTTTCTGTTTTTTTGGTTTGATGAACCAAAGGGAAAGAAACATGTCTGCTCCTGCTCCATCATGCAAAGAATCTTCTGGTTGCCATTCTTACAATGGCTGTGAACAGGATTCCATTTCATCCAGTTTCTCAGTCTGTTTCTCGTTAATATGGTCATCATTTTAATCATCTTAACATTTTAATCAGTAAGATTATATTGATTAAAAAACAATCTGTCAAATTAAGCACAATCAACTCCTCTTATAACAAAACTAGCACATTACATATTTAATCCTAAGGAAATACAATTGCTATGCTGACCACTGTGGTAATATTATATTATATTATATTATATTATATTATATTATATTATATTATATTATATTATATTATATTATATTATATTATATTATATTATATTATATTATATTATATTATATTATATTATATTATATTATATTATATTATATTA
>NW_015635681.1:4445-4932 GCF_001515625.1 Sinocyclocheilus rhinocerous | reverse complement strand
TTTTTTGTTCTGTCACTGTCATTCTGTTACACTGTGGAAGCTTCTGTCACGAAAACAAATTCCCCGTATGTGTAAACATACCTGGCAATAAAGCTCATTCTGATTCTGATTCTGATTCTGACATTAGCCCTTCTTCCACATCTGCTGATTATCGTAAAGGCATGAAGGACTGGGCTATGAGGTCAGTAAGAAAAGGAAATATCTACTAAAACACGTTTGAACTATCTCATTAAAACCTCCTTGTCACTCTTTGATCTGATGTTGGATTAGCAGAAACCACAGAATTAGCCCTCACGGTTAACTTTCGGTTTTTAGGGTGGTTAATTGTACATGATGGTATCAAACGCATCCCAGATAGCAAAAATAATCTGGGCCAGATCTGGCCCAGACCCATCGGAAGTTCTGGTCCAGATCCGCACAACGGATTCGGGCCGGTGTCTTTTGGCACAACGGGCCAATACCGGCACGGATCCGTTTTTCCGGATAT
>NW_015635681.1:0-2153 GCF_001515625.1 Sinocyclocheilus rhinocerous | reverse complement strand
TCCGTCTGACTGCACAGCTTAAAAGACAGTTGCTTTCCTTTTCATTGTCTCTAAAAAAAACATTAAATGTGGACAAAAATGTTATTGCCATATATACACATACATACATACTGTACATATACACACACATACTGTATATATAAACACACACACATATAAGATCAAAAGTTTACATACACCTTGCAGAATCTGCAAAATGTTACTTATTTTACCAAAAGAGGGATCATACAAAATGCATGTTATTTTTTATTTAGTACTGGCCTGAATCAGATATTTCACATAAAATATATTGTCCACAAGAGAAAATAATAGTTGACTTTATAAAAATGACCCCGTTCAAAAGTTTACATACACTTGATTGTTAATACTGTGTTGTTACCTGAATGATCCACAGCTTGTTTTTTTTGTTTTTTTTAGTGATAGTTGTTCATGAGTCCCTTGTTTGTCCTGCAGTTGAACTGCCTGCTGTTCTTTAGAAAAATACTTCTGGTCCCACAAATGTGTTGCTTTTTCAGCATGTCTGTGTATTTGAACCCTTTCCTACAATGACTGTATGATTTTGAGATCCATCTTTTCACACTGAGGACAACTGAGGGACTCATATGCAACTATTACAGAAGGTTCAAACATTCACTGATGCTCCAGAAGGAAACACAATGCATTAAGGGGGTGAAAACTTTTTGAATTTGAAGATCAGTGTAAATTTAACTTATTTTGTCTTCTGGGAAACATGTAAGTATCTTCTGTAGCTTCTGAAGGGCAGTACTAAATGAAAAAATATATATTTAGGCAAAATAAGAAAAATGTACACATCTTCATTCTGTTCAAACGTGTTCACCCCCTTAATGCATTGTGTTTCCTTCTGGAGCATCAGTGAGCATTTTTCACTTCCAGTTCTTATTGATTATATAATTATAAGATATATGATTGTAAACAAAATTAATAGTGATTGATGTGGTTTGAAATTGGTAAAAGTGCTTAAAAAATATGATCAGAATATTGACTCACCTAATAATTATGCATGCACTTGTATATGCTTTTCCACATCATAAATGTTATCCATGGTAAGCATTTTTGATTTTTCTGTAATTTTCCATTACATACTTACTTTAATCACCGACTTGAGATGAAAAAATAGTTTTTGCCCAAATGGCACACAGACTATAGCATTATGACTGTCATAACAGGTATATTGTTCAGGATGCTGAGTGTGAAGTTATTTGAAGGAGCATTTCTCCAGAAAGCTGCAAGCCACAATCGGTCCTAACAAACAGTTTTGAACAGCACTAGTAACATTATCAGGCACTCAATATTATCAATACTTAATTATCCATTGTGGCATTCAGATAGCTTGAATAACTCAACCTGCACTAAACACTTAAAAAAATAAAAAAAAATAAAAAAAGGACTCACCTTACTATTTGACAGTCCCGGCTCTCAGGTGGAACCTGAAATTGAAACAAATTGTTATATAGTGTTGCTGGACAATTTCTCAATTAATTTACTCAATTAACATGGAGCATACTGTTAACAGAAATAAAACCATCTTTTGGCAAAATTTTATAAATAAAAAAACCATACCAAACAATATAATGTAATACATGTATGTCTCTTCAGTGCCCCTCTCTGTTTTTATCATTCAGGATGCACCTTAAAGCATTCTGCCTGCTTAATAAGGGGACTGGGCTGGTCAAAAGTTTGGACACATTACTATTTTTAATGTTTTTAAAATAAGTCTCTTGCCAGCATTTACAGCATTTATATGATCAAAAATACAGAAAAAAACGGTATTATTGTAAAATAATTAAAATATATTTTAATAATTTTAATATACTTCAAAATATTATTTATTGCTTTGATCAAAGCTCAGTGTTGGAAACAGTTGTGCTGCTTAATTTTTTTGGGAACCTGTGATACTTTTTTCAAAAAGTTATTATCAGTTCAAATATTTCTTTTCTTTGTGAATATATTGTACAATGTCGTTTATTCTTGTAATCAAAGCAGAATTTTCAGCATCATTACTCCAGTCGTCAGTGTCACATGATCCTTCATAAATCATTCCAATAAGTTGATTGATTTGCTGCTCAAGAAAAATTTCTGATTATTACCAACATTGAAAAACAGTTATGCTCTTTAATGTATTCAGAAACCAT
>NW_015635680.1:0-1357 GCF_001515625.1 Sinocyclocheilus rhinocerous | reverse complement strand
GCAAAACATTTAAACTACTTTTCTTATGTTATCACAAACTTACCAATGACGGAAATAGGCAGCTCTACTGCCTTTTCTTTTGCATTTAAATCTTTATCACAAGCAATCCAGCAGTTCATAAAAAACTTTGTTTTCCTACCTCCACGAGTGCCATCTATTATTGCCTTCTTTATCTAAAAGTGCTCTTTCCCTTTAAACCTAGCCAAAAAGCCATATGTGTTGAGTGTGTGAAACACAGTAGACTTTAATAATATGCATTTATGGTGTAATTACTACATTTTCGTGTCAATCCATGTTCATATTTACTGCAAACAATGCGCTGTTACTTTAATTCAGCGGTCGCAGCGCAGCAATAGACTCCATTTGGAAACGATCTCTGCTCTGCTCAGATCCTGGAACGCACTGCCGGAGCGCAACTGTGTACAGTGTGAACGCTCTGATCCGTTAACATGAGCGCGGAAAAAATGCACTGAAAAAAAGCACTGCAAACGGAGTAATGTGAACCTGGCGTTATGCGTGTGCGCTGCGAGTGTGTATGAGCGCACGGTCTCCAGGAGAGCGCTGAATGGTTAAACACTGGCAAGAATTAAAAAGAAATGCAAATTATAAACTTTAGTGACGGAATTAAAAAGAAATGCAATTTATAAAATTTAGTGACGATGTGACACTGCCTCGACTGTGCAAGTGACAATTCCTGTGTCAACTGTGCAGCTCGCTTATAGACAGACAGATTTTGAGAGAGAGAGAGAGAGAGCGCGTGCGGTGAATCACTCTCGCTGTTTGTGAAATTACGTCTCACACAAGGTTTTCAAATTACTTTATACGTTATTTAATGAAGAAATACGAAGGTATTTCGTAAAGTACCTCACCTTCAGCATTATAATTATTTCACCAGCGCCAGACAGAGACTGAGACGGTGCCGCTTCATGTCATGCCAAACCTCTCACGGCAGCGTCATCAGCTTGAGATCGGCCTTTTTAGAGACCGCCGATCAATCATCCCAAAGCGATTATCGGCCGATAGTGATCGGTAGCCGACCAATCGGAGCACCCCTAGTTTACACGGCTCCGGGGGGGTTAATAAAGGCCTTCTGAAGTGACGTGATGCGTTTGTGTAAGAAAAATATCCATATTTACAACTGAATCTCCTGACATTCTTCTTTACAAATCCTCGTTTTGTACTAATTATTGACCGTTGTTTTGTTTTGATCTCTCCCCTGCGTTTCCATGTGCGTCACTTCTGAGCGGCGCATGTGCAAAGCCGACCTCATACGTCATCCACCCGGAGCTGCTTCTGTTTACAACAGTGAGCACAAGCTAGATTCAAGTTATTATTACGTTTTGAATATGGATATTTT
>NW_015635679.1:0-503 GCF_001515625.1 Sinocyclocheilus rhinocerous | reverse complement strand
TTTTTTTTTTCCATATCGCAATATATATATCGCAGAAAAAAATATATATCGCAATGTGAGTTTTTTCCAATATCGTGCAGCCCTAAGATGCGTGTACACTTGGAATGAACAGACGATATCGTTCGCTGGTGTGGACACCAATATCGTTATCTTTATAGTTATTGTTCTTGGTGTGAACGGGGCTTAGGGAGTTTGACAGGTAAGGCATGAATGGTGACTATGCTCTTGGCTTGACCCAAGGAATCTATCGGGAACAGATCCTTTACAAAAGAAAAAAAATAATCAAAAGCTGTTAGCATTTTTTTTCAGCATTTTTATAATTTTTGACCACATGGTGGTGCTGTCCTGAAACGTAATAGTTTCCACTGTCGAGCCAAAAGCGGGCGTGCTAGTGCGTGCCAGGGCCAGTCGCGTTTCCACTGTCATTTCCGGGGTTGGCCGTGCCTCGTTGGGGCTTACTCGGGGCCAACGGCCCGGGTTTTTTGGCCCGACGAAAACCTTGG
>NW_015635678.1:230-549 GCF_001515625.1 Sinocyclocheilus rhinocerous | reverse complement strand
AAAGCGCGTGATTACAGTACTAAGTCGCTGCAATGGAGCAGCTCTGATGCTATTAAATTAAAGATGATATACCATAGAGCAAAAAAAGTGAAAGTAACAAAATCTTGTAAAATGCATTTTAATGGGCATAATTAAGTGTGAAAATAACCGAATGATATACAGTCAAACCAAAAATTATTCAGAGACCAGATATAATTTTTGATATTTTTTTTACTAGTGGGTGCAGGACACTATAGTTCATTTATGTAAGTGAGGATAGCAAAATAAAGTAAACTGTGACAAATCATACCCAAAAATTCTTCATACAGTAGACTACCAG
>NW_015635678.1:0-166 GCF_001515625.1 Sinocyclocheilus rhinocerous | reverse complement strand
ATTTGGGTCCAAAAATTATTCAGACCGAGTCTGGGAAAAAAAATTGAAGTTCAGGTTTTCATGAAGCTGGATGACAGCATGCCCAGGAAACTACAGGCTGTCATTAAGGCTAAAGGTTGCACGACTAAGTATTGATAGTTGTGTAAATACTGTCATACTGTCTGAA
>NW_015635677.1:0-908 GCF_001515625.1 Sinocyclocheilus rhinocerous | reverse complement strand
AGCATGGTATCTAACTGAAAATAACTCAGCAATAGCTACAGCAAACACACAAAAAGACTGTAATTCCCTGGAATTTGGGCTGTTGTCATTGACAAGATCATAAATAAAATAGTCGATCATGAGGTTTCTAATAAACATCGCGTTGTGTGAAATTATTTAGTCTTCTCTTCACTGATTTAGCGTTTTTCTGCGCTCTCTTCCGCTATTGCGGCGCAGTCCGGCGACATGACAAAGAAAACTGATCCTGATTGGTCCTTGTGTGTGCATTCGAAGTGCTGATTGGCTCACGCAGATAGTGTGTGCATTCGAAGCGCTGATTGGCTCACGCAGATAGAACCTTATAGAACCAAGTTAGAGTTCGACTTTGTAGATAGAATAATTTTTTTTTTCTAAAAAAAAGTCCCAAAATGTACACAACTTAAAAAAGAAACATCACATAATGTAAATAAGTTGTCACAGAATATGAATATGTGAATAACTCAACTTTACAAAAATGTCAGATAGAACCTTATAATTCCAAGGTGACGATGTGTTCCCACAGTGATAAAGAGTCGTACAAAAACCTCCGTCAGTCAGAGTCACAGTCACTGCACTGATACAGCTGACAGATACTGCAGCTGCTCATATAAAATAAATCACACACAAATAGCATCATTACAGAATGAATCTTGTATTTCTGAAGAGAATGAGTAGGTGTTCTAAGTGTATATTCATGCATAGAATAGCTATGTAATATGACAAAACAAATGACATTTTGCTTGTTTTACTAAAACATCTTTTTCAGTAAAAAAAAAACTAAACAAAAGTAATGTAATTAAGTATTGGTCAGCATTTATCATTATTATTGTGCTTAAGTGTTGGGGTGGGCTAGCAATGCAATTCATTCTGGGGTAATCTTTATTTTTAAG
>NW_015635676.1:0-504 GCF_001515625.1 Sinocyclocheilus rhinocerous | reverse complement strand
TGCTTCCAGCTTTTTCTTCGTGGCCAAGAAGGATGGAGGTTTGAGACCCTGCATCGACTACCGGGCTCTAAATAAAGGCACAGTGAAGTTCCGCTGTCCACTTCCCCTCGTTCCAGCGACTTTGGAACATCTCCACGGAGCCACCGTCTTCACCAAGTTAGACGCAGCGCGTATTTGGAACATCTCCACGGAGCCACCGTCTTCACCAAGTTAGACCTCCGCAGCGCGTACAACCTCATCCGGATACGTGAGGGGGACGAGTGGAAGACCGCCTTTGTGACCCCTACCGGACACTATGAATATCTTGTCATGCCGTATGGACTGGTAAACGCCCCCTCCGTATTCCAGGATTTCATGCACGACGTACTCCGGGAGTATCTGCACAGGTTCGTTCTGGTCTACATTGATGACATACTGATTTACTCCTGGAGCATGGCCGAACATCGCCACCATGTTGCAGAGGTCTTAAAACGCCTGAGGGAGTTTCATCTGTTCCTCAAAGCC
>NW_015635675.1:0-1543 GCF_001515625.1 Sinocyclocheilus rhinocerous | reverse complement strand
GGGGGGTTCCTCCTGAAGTCCACTATCATCTCCACTGTTTTGAGCCTACTGTATGAGATACGCAAAATTCTAAGGGCTTTATCAACATGATCAAAACTCATCATTGTATTGCATTGTATTATATGTTTTGCCCCCACAATAAAAACTACAGAGCTTTGGTCATAAAACTAAGCATTTAAATATCATATTACTAAAACATATTATTGGGAGATACAGAGTGATATCTGATTTTTATATGCTTTTTTATGCAAGTAGTCTGCTATAGTGTTATAAAAATCTCATTGATTACAAGCTATCCAAATTTCATCTTACATTTGGTCATATGAATATCAGCAACTGCACCAAATTGAATATTTTTGCTTTGTTTAGGCCTCTGAATAAAATGAAGGAATGGAGTTTTTTTTTTTTTACCTCCTCGAGTTGAGTATTAACTCCATATTCACACTATAGCATACTATATGAGGCATAAAAGCCTGAAGTATCTGAAAAATCAAATATGGTACTCAACAAAAAACACATAGTGTAGGCAAACTTTTTCTTTAAACTTTTGTCTAAAGGCTCAAACTGTTCAATTAAAAAAAATCTTACATTTATTTTATGTCAGGCTTTACATGGTTAAATATCCAGCTATATGGGTCAGAATTTTGGACTATTGAGATACCATTGGGGGCGGAGCTACCAGTGCAAGGCGGCAAAGATTGGTTAAGACAAAAACATGGAAAGGCTCTTAAGAACATTATACAAGAAACCAATGAAAGTCATAAAGAAAAATTCATTCATAATACAGAGACAACACTAAAATTATTGTGCTGATGTGTTTTTTATTTCTGTCTGATAAGCTCAAGTCGTCATAGAAGATAAAGCTCTTTAAAACGCTTGTTTTTCGTGGAAGATAAGCTCAAGTCGTCATAGAAGATAAAGCTCTTTAAAACGCTTGGTTCCCTTTCGTGGAACTTCGAACTGCGTCCTCTAGGGGTCGCTATGGGGGAACGCCTTGTCGTGACCCGTGTCTGAAGCATACATTGAAATAACACCAACTCGTTGGCCGGCGACAGCCATGACGTCACTACCGGTGCGACTATAAAATAGGCGCCGGTAGCACACATTATTCGCTTTCTTCGTCTTCACTGACCGTTCTGTTGAAGCGTGCATTCTAAAGCAAAAGTAAGAGCTTTTCCTTTTATTATGGCGAGCACTAGTAGGACGTTTAGAAGGTGTGTGTACCCATGTCATCGCTATTTAACACCCGATGACTCGCACGATCTATGCGTTGTTTGTTTGGGCGAAGAGCACGCGCGCGATGCCCTCGAGGGGGCAGGCTGCGCGCACTGCGAGCGTTTTTCGGTGAAAAAGCTCCGCTCTCGTGTGTCCCTCTTTTCGAGTAAAGAGGGGCAGCCATCTGCTCCCCGCGGTTCAGGACCAGCCGCTGCTGAAGCACGGAGGAGAATGAGCTCGTGGGGATCGCAGGTGGATCTGGCCGAGGAGCTCGAAGTGGGGTTTTTCCCTCTTGCGCTCGTCAGCGGCGGACGAGAGACGGCCGCCG
>NW_015635674.1:0-1137 GCF_001515625.1 Sinocyclocheilus rhinocerous | reverse complement strand
ATAAATGTACATTATGCATTATAACAAATGACTGCAAATGTCCACTTAATCATTTAATATTTGGCCATTTCTTTATGATAGAAATGCTAGTCATTTCTTGAACAAGAACATGTGGACATGGAAATGAAAGTTCAAACCCTCGCTCTGAGTTTGCATGTTTTGAAGTCGCTGTGAACAGTTAGCATATTCAGAAAGATATTTTGATGTATTGTCCTGTTGGCGTAGGTTTATAAATGATTTATGTTATAAATATGATGGTGCCCACCGTTTCCAGATGAACGTTATAAGCAGCTCAGACTCACAGCAAAAGCAGAGATGGAGTTTGAGACGGATGTAAATGAGAAGTTTGTGTGGAGCAGCATTTACTCTGAATGGAGATGCACGTAACCTACACGCATATAAATAATATTAAACCAGCATATATTTATTTAATTGAATAGCACTAGGGCTGGGCGATATGACGATATTATCGTATATCGACGATGTCTCTTAAGTATCACGATGTCGATGTCAACAGGCAGGTAACAGATGATTATCGACAAAATGACAAATGATAAACCTAGTAAGTTGCAAAAAATACTTGACATAGCCCCATAGTCACCATACATGTCTTTCTGCATGCAAGAATTAAATAATTTGGGAGGGTTGGGAAATGAAAAACTATTCCAATTTTGGAAATCAGATCAGATGCGTAAGGTCAGGAATCAAATTACTTGTGATTAAATTAAATTTAGATTCTGCTTTTCGGTTCCTGTATGTGCATTCAATTGTGATTTCAAAAGATTCAACTGCAAGGAGACGAAATACAACTCACTCCTGCACTGTTTTCTGTGCTGCGCACATCACACACATTCTTTCTCTCTCACACAAAGCGCATGCACAAAAGCCGCCTCTTATATACGTGAACACTGGACTACACTACACGTTCGAATGGACAAATACACACAGAATTATATCAAAATATCCCATAAATACAATCGGTTATGTCTTAAGTGCCGCCTGTCATTCACTGATCTTGACTGAATACCTTTTTTTTGTTTTACCTCAGTTTATATTTTATTTGCCTGTTGTTCGGTGCTGACTACCGCAACGGTGCATCTGTGTATGCGATTATTTTGGAGATGCGTTCCAATATAA
>NW_015635673.1:730-1073 GCF_001515625.1 Sinocyclocheilus rhinocerous | reverse complement strand
TCATTTGTTGTGATTGCAAATCAGGGTTATTCCACCAAATGCTGATTTCTTAACTCATCTGAAGTTGAAACATTGTTATTGTGTTGTCTAAAAATGAATATAACATGGCATCTTTTTTGTTATTTGGTAACACTTTACAATAAGGTGTCATTTATTAACATTAGTTAATGTATTAACTAACGTGAACAAACAATGAACAATACATTTATTACAGTATTTATTCCTCTTTGTTAACGTTAGTTAATAACAATAAAATCATTCATTGTAAGTTCATGTTAGCTCACAGTGCATTAACTAATGTTAACAAACACAATCTTTGATTTTAATAATGCATTAGTAAATG
>NW_015635673.1:0-655 GCF_001515625.1 Sinocyclocheilus rhinocerous | reverse complement strand
AGTAGAAGTATTGTTCATTCTTAGTTCATGTTAACTAATGTTAACTAATGAACCTTATTGTAAAGTGTTACCTGTTATTTTGACCAACTGTCATTTAATGGTCTAAATGACAACATTTTATTTACAAATTTGGAAGAAATGTCATAAGTAGTTTGCAGAATAAAACAAAAATGATGTTTTACTCAAACACATAGCTATAAATCCAGATGAATCCAGAGTAAGTGGATTTTCCAGTGGCGTCTTTATTTTTTCCATAGCTGTATGCTCTATGTTTTCTTTTTTCATAATGTCTAGGCACACATATGTTCTGTTAGCACTTACATTAGTATTTTCAAATCTTTGTCTCAAATGCTTAAAGGCACAATATGTAAGATTTTTTTATTAAAATATCCAAAAAATCACTAGAACAGTGTTATATATTTTGCTGACTTGTGTACTTACATTATCCCAAATGTTTCGAAGAATGTTTAAATCCAGAGAAATAAGCAATTTTAACTAGTGACACGGACCGTGTCCATAGTGTCATTGTGTCGCCTGCCAATGATGTCATAACCCCTCGATTTCCGGTTTTGTTTTGTTAGAAAACATGGAAACACCAAAGACGCTTTAGTATGTTATGCGTTTTATTAGACAGGTGACGACCGCACAGAGTAGC
>NW_015635672.1:338-534 GCF_001515625.1 Sinocyclocheilus rhinocerous | reverse complement strand
CTGGAGGGCTATGGCTAGAAAGAAAACGCTCATCGAGGCAGCCTCAAGGCGTCACTTTCTTGGCCCGCTTCCACATCAAGTCAAGCCTCGCCGTGGTGCGATCCATAACCTCAAGCAGCTCGTCATACGCAGGGCAGGAAGGGTTAACTTCAAGCCGGAGTGCAGTATAATGTGGTTATCTGAGAAGGACATGATT
>NW_015635672.1:0-271 GCF_001515625.1 Sinocyclocheilus rhinocerous | reverse complement strand
GACAATTTTCCCGTCAAATGCTTTCCATGTTCTGCCCATCAACCGCGAATCGCGGGCAATGGGCAGACAATTCTCACCACAACAGCAACACGCAGCATGCATTCAGCTCCCGCGGGAGCTTAAACACACTCCGCCCACACGCTAGATTACCTCGGAAATCAAGCGAGAACGGAAACCGCTGCCGCGAATGCGTTGCTATTCCCGCAAGAGAACGCACTCATGCAATAGCTATCTACAAACTCGGGTAAATGGTGAAGTACTCACCTCCCCC
>NW_015635671.1:0-779 GCF_001515625.1 Sinocyclocheilus rhinocerous | reverse complement strand
AATACACTGTAGAGTCCAAATTAATGTTTTTAATTAGAGGCTGCAACACAGCATGTTTAAAAGAAGTCGAAACAACCCCTGATACAAGGCAACTATTTATAATAAATAAAACACTAGGCCCAACTATATCAAAAGCCTGTTTGATTAGTTTTGATGGAACATTCCCTTACGAAAAAGAAGTTTATTCAAGTGTGCTATTAGTATACTTCTTTTAAACTAAAAATAGGAAAGTATTCTTTTAGTCTACTTTTTATGTACTTCTCAGAAATGGGCTTTATGTACTTCTCAGAAATATATTAAAATGATATTTAAGTATACTTGACTTATACTTAGAAAAAGTCTAAATATATTTGAGCTATACTTGTGCTCCTAGAATCCGTGTTTTCATTGTTATACTGTAGGGGGCGCTAGTACACATCTTCTGTACAGAATTTCCAAAAAACACAAGTGAAGAAGAAACTGAAACAACAGATGCTTCCACATGTATTCTAACATGATCATCAGACATAAAACAGCATCAAAACTGTAACGTTATGGAATAAAATGTCGACAAATGAAGAGGTAATAATAACTGTCAAGCTTTGGGGTGTTGATCGACTCTATCTACGTTTTGATTATCATTCTGAATCCAATTCATAGTCTTTTTTCAGCTTTTTGTTCAAAATGTTGTTTATTTCTTTATTTTTTATTTATGAAACTTATAAACTTTTTTTATGAATGTTTTAAACTTTATTTCATTCAAGTGTTTAAAAAAAGAATGCATGAAGCTAGAATAAAAT
>NW_015635670.1:398-561 GCF_001515625.1 Sinocyclocheilus rhinocerous | reverse complement strand
ACAGATTTGATCTGCCAAAGAAAAATCTCAAATGAGAAATAACTGTATCAATAAAATCGCAGCAGCAATACTTTTGGTTCGCATTCATTCCCCTCATAGATCACGATACTAACAGCAACATTATCAAAACATCGAACGAAACAATCATTTACACGAACATACA
>NW_015635670.1:0-346 GCF_001515625.1 Sinocyclocheilus rhinocerous | reverse complement strand
AACCTTGAGATTATTATTTGTGACATTAGAATACAATATATACATATAATAATGTATAAAACTAAATTGAAAAACAATCTCTTAATTTTTGTTTTCTAATTTAACATTTTAATTTCATTGACAATGGTATTAAGCATGGACTTTAGTTTCATTAAAAAGGTTTAAATGTAAGCTATTAATTTAAATTATAGACAAGTGCAAACTGGGTGCTTAATGCAAATGTAATTGGCCACATTTACAAAATCAGGTGATTATGTTCACCCATCTAATGTCTTTATGAATAGAGACAAAAGAATGAGGCTAATCTATCAGTTTTAGTGATCGTGTAGATTTGCAAAGACACTGA
>NW_015635669.1:0-998 GCF_001515625.1 Sinocyclocheilus rhinocerous | reverse complement strand
GAATCACCAGTGTAGAAACAATGATCCAGAGAAAGAGAACAAAGATTTTTTTTTTTTTTAAATGGAAAAATAAATAAAAAAGTTAGTTGAAAAGAATCACCAGTGTAGAAACAATGATCCAGAGAAAGAGAACAAAGAGTTATTTTTTTATTTTCTTTTTCAAGTGCATGATATTGCTCTTTTTTTTCAGTGTATATAATACAGCCTAGTTAATATAGCAATATCTACACTATAAATATCTAGACTGTATCCCCCTGCAATATTCCCCAATACCCCACCACTACCGCAAAAAAAAGCCCACCCAGGATATCTGCCAGCCCACCCTTCTATAGCTGTCAAGAACCGGGCCTGATTTTTTTCCTATTTACCTCCCAAACTCTGGAACAATCTACCAAACACTGTTCGGGAGGCAGACACACTCTGTCAGTTTAAATCTAGATTAAAAACCCATCTCTTTAACAGGGCTTACACATAACACACTAACACATTTATATAATTCAAATCCGTAAAAGGATTGATTGGCTGCATTAATTAGGTCAACCAGAACCGGGAACACTTCCCATAACACCCAATGTACTTGTTACATCGTTAGAAGTATGGCATCTACGCTAATATTAGTCTGTTTCATATTCCGAGGTCACCGTAGCCACCCAGATCCAGACTGTATCCAGATCAGATGGTCAACTGCAGCCACTCAGATCCCGTCCATATCCAGACCAGATGGTGAATCAGCACCTAGAGATGACATCGACAGCCCTGAATGTTAGCAGACACATTTTCAATTGCCCCAGAGACAGATCCCCTCCGAAGACCTTGTCACCTACATGGCCATCGGGACAAGACCACGGAACCAGACGAGTCCTCTGCACAATCTGACTTTGTTGCAGCCTAGAATTAAACTGCTGGTTTCGTCTGGCCAGAAGAGAACGGCACACTATTTTGACACACTATTTCTTAATACTGTAAAGCTGCTTTGACACAATCTGCATTGTAAAAAG
>NW_015635668.1:0-504 GCF_001515625.1 Sinocyclocheilus rhinocerous | reverse complement strand
CTCAAGAAACATTTATTATAAACACTGAAAACATAAATATTTTTTTGGAAACCAAACTTTTCAGCATCTACTATATTTGAAATAAAAAATAATCCAGTTTGAAACGGAATCTTTACTGTAACTTGTGATCTTTTTAATGCATCATAGCTGAATAATGGTTAATAAAGAATGAATTTCTTTCAAAACATACTTGAAATTTTTTGCATATTTATATGTAATGTGATTTAAGGTCACATTTTGTAAATAAATAAGACTTGTTTTAGCACATCTCATCCTTACCGTCTGCGCTTTCGTATCTTGCAGCCCCCATCGAAGAATCGACGAGAGCGATCGGAACTGAAGCCCGACTTTTTCGACCCTGCCTCCATCATGGATGAGTCTGTAAGAAGCACTCATTTCCTGGGTTATGATGCTTTTCAGCGGTAACTCGTTCACTCCGTCACTAAGGACGTGTAGATCATCACCACTAGATGGCACTAGCAGGAGTGATTTCAGATAGTTTGA
>NW_015635667.1:0-521 GCF_001515625.1 Sinocyclocheilus rhinocerous | reverse complement strand
TCTCTTTTCAATATGAATAAGACTTTATTGGATAAATCTAACACACATTATAAATGAGGCTTTATTGGATAAATCTAAGACCTATAACCTAATCTAACACATAAACACACGCATTCACACAAGTTGCAGAAAGAGAGAAAGTGAGGAAAGAATGTTTAAGTTTAGGAAAATGAAAATGTGAAATCCCAAGTTTACAGCAATATGTGTAATTGCATAGATCTGAACAACCATCAATCACTTAATTAACCCTCGCATTGAGTTCCTCAATGAGGTTAAAATTTATATTAAATGCACCAGTTCAGCTAGAATCTGGAGGTACTTGTGTTGCTTGTGTACGGGGGTTCCCTTTGTTGTCATCCTTGCAGAAAAGGGGGTTTCCCGCGGTTGCTGATTGGCTGGAAGTTCAGTCTTGGGAAGCCAGTGGTTGGGCATTGGCTGACTACGCGGAGTTGTGGGCTGGTTGAAGTTTTAGACGCCACTCGAGGTCGGACTCGGAGACACGGCGTTAGGCAAAACTTAAC
>NW_015635666.1:0-993 GCF_001515625.1 Sinocyclocheilus rhinocerous | reverse complement strand
GGCTAAATTGATCAAACATAATGCTCAACTCATTGTCTGCCGCTGTCGCTTGGTCGTTCCTTTAAAAAGCTAAAACTTGAATTTAACAAGCATAAAATGTTCCAAACATATTTCTAAATTAAATTAATAAAGAAAAAGAAATATGACCACTTTGCCATTAAAAACCAAAACTGAACTATTTTAATAGCTGTGTAATGAGGAAGAGAGAGAGAGAAAAAAAGTCACGGTATGCAGTCGGACTCGGGCCGAGAATTCTCATAAGCTGTTGGACAAGGGCCGTGCCCATGCAGGGCTCTATTCGTTCCCTCGTTTCAATTAAAAGTTCCCCCCAGCTCGGCGGGCCCCCAAACTGCCCGGGCCCATATGCACCTGCATACCCAGACACTACTCCACTGATCAGATTACTTTTTTAAGTAACTAGTAAAGTAACGCATTACTTTTTAATTTAGAAGGAAATATCTGAGTTACTTTTTCAAATAAGTAACTCCAGTTACTTTAATTCCCATGTATTGTCTGACAGCTCTCGTGCTGCCATGTTGAGAGAAATCGGGAGTAAGTGCAGAGGCGTTGTGTGCACGCTGTGAGAAACATGATGCTACTGGGGTTCTACAGTAAATGTCAACAGGCATTTACTCATCTCAGTCGAACAAAAACAGATTCAGTATTCCTGAATGTTAAATAAGACAAATATAGGCTATTTATTCCCATTTTATTAACCAATGTCTTTGCTACTGACCTTTGATGATCCAATTCAACCATACTAAGCAAAAATGTGTTTCATTTTTGTTATTGCTGAATAGTGTTGAACTTTCTTCTCCTGCGTCATATTCTTCATGCAATTTGATTGAGCTGCGCCTTCTACTGTACAGACGTGAATTTACATTTCTTTCAGCCTGACGCCTGTTTCACACCGCACGCGTAAGCAGAGTATGGAAGGCCAAAAGGGCCAAAACACGTGAATTTTAACGTGTCAACAACGCGTTAAACACGTGT
>NW_015635665.1:0-681 GCF_001515625.1 Sinocyclocheilus rhinocerous | reverse complement strand
CCAGCTCCAGATGGCTGTTTGTCGCGTCCGCGCTGGATCTTTCCCGTCTCTGAACTCCCGCCTCCTCTGCGATCTACTCCTCCTCAGAGGAGGACCACGAGTGGCCACACTAACCATCGACCTACCGATCGCGGCAGCTGTCTGCTTGGTGGCCCTGAGAGCCAGATCTGTGGCGCGGCGCAGCTCGGTCACCGCCTCAGGGGAAAGCCCCTGACCCAGGTCTAGGTCCTTCAGCAAATCAGCCTGGTACGCCTGCAATACTGCCATCGTATGCAAAGCAGCACCAGCCTGGCCTGCTGCCGCGTATGCCCTACCATTCAAGTGCGAAGTCTCCTTCAATGGCTTGGATGGCAGGGCTGGAGCCTTCAACGTCGATGTCACCCCAGCCGAGAGATAGTTCGCAAGCGTCTCTTCGATAAGGGGCATCGACGTATATCCGCGCTCACGCATCCCCTCGATGTTAGCATAATTAGAATTATGCTGGTACTGATGGATGCGGGCTGAATATGGTTTATCCCATGCCTTCTCGATCTCAATATGGAGATCTGGAAGGAATGGGAGGCTCACGGGAGCTGGGCGGTTATGTCCAGAAAGAAATCGCTCGTCAAGTCTGCCACAAACAATTTCCCCTTTCTTGCGCCTCCACTGCAGATCTAACCTCGCAGTGGCGCGATCCATAAC
>NW_015635664.1:431-908 GCF_001515625.1 Sinocyclocheilus rhinocerous | reverse complement strand
TCTTGAGTGATTTCTCTGAAATGTTTTGGTTCATTTTAAACTGTTAGTTGAATTATTTTAGCAATAAAAATGCTTAGCTTTAAAAGTGCACTTCAAAAATAGAAATGTATTTCTTACAGTATCTCTGTCAGTTTGATTCATCTTTAACTGAGCAGTCTTAATTGTTAAGATGCTTGTTATCAATAGTTTACACACAGGGTTTATACAGGAAACATATAACTATTTAAAGCCTATTATCAATGAATAAATTAATAAGTGGTCAATACCTTTTCTTTTACTACCTTCTGTGGTCAACTGTATTATCATATAAAAGCTGAAAAGAACTGAAGTTTGACTCACAGAAAGCAAAGAAGCCTTGACGTTTGCTTTTCTGCTATTACATTCAGATTTGTTCATTTCACACACTTTTATTGAAAGTATATGAGAAATATAGCAATATACACATAACATTTTGACAATTATTTGGAAGATTTAAAT
>NW_015635664.1:0-338 GCF_001515625.1 Sinocyclocheilus rhinocerous | reverse complement strand
AATGTTTTAAAGTTGTTGAAGTGTAGAAGCATCCTGAGAGTCTCCTGCCAAACTGCAGCTGCTGCTAGAGATGATTTGCTGAGAGTAGAAGCTCGTGGATCCTATCAGCCATTAAACTGTCTCTGTGCTCAATAATAAACCCAGTGTTTTCAGTCATCACTATCTATCGCCTCTCCACTGACTGCTTTGTTCACAGTTCTCTGCAAGCAAATGCCTCATGTATAAATATATGACCATAAATGCAAACTTGAAGAAAATGAATTATTTTCTGCAGCAACTAAACAGCATGCTTTAGCTGTTTTAAATAAAACATCAACATCTAAACCTCTGTTAATTCT
>NW_015635663.1:0-602 GCF_001515625.1 Sinocyclocheilus rhinocerous | reverse complement strand
CGCTGTTATTTTTATTGTACTATGTGCTGCTCTCAGGGCAGGAGAATTTTTAGTGTACTATATGCTGCTCTCAGGGCAGGATAATTTTTAGTGTACTATGTGCTGCTCTCAGGGCAGGAGAATTTTTTGTGTACTATATGCTGCTCTCAGGGCAGGAGAATTTTTAGTGTACTATGTGCTGCTCTCAGGGCAGGATAATTTTTAGTGTACTAAATGCTGCTCTTGCAGAAGGTGTAGAGTAATGCTGCCGCTCTTGACAATAATAAAACAGCACTGTTGGTTCTACTTCTAGAAGGATAAACTTATTTGTTCATTAGTAAACTCTGTCAATGGTTATCATTTTTTATTTTTTGTCAAAAGAACTATTGTTTTCTGAATATGACTTTGAATACTCTCCTAATCCCCCCCCCCTCTTTTTAGAAAGAAAATGGAGAACATTTGGATTGAAGGTGTTAAACGAAAGCTGAAGAAGGTTACAGATCCTGAGGTCATCCAAGAAGTCGTTGTTTTTGAGGAGGAGGACTTTATGCAATCTTATATCAAGAAATTGGAAGAGAAAACTCACAGCTATTTTAAATCTCCTGTATGCACTCACAAGGACT
>NW_015635662.1:0-965 GCF_001515625.1 Sinocyclocheilus rhinocerous | reverse complement strand
CGTAGGGCTGAAATCGTCATTACCAATATCCTCAAACATGTCTCAGAAGCAAAGTAAACACACATAAAACATGAAAAATGACTACAAATTAATATGCCTCAAACAGCAAAACCTTAACTGATTCACAAATTTTCATATATATTTTATGTAAGATCCTGGAACTCTGAAATCAAACCAACTCAGTTAATTATCACGATGAATACAGCTCAAAGAGAAAAGATTCTCGTCTCTCTTTTCTTGATGGAAGTAAAATATTTTTAAAAAATGCATCAACAGTCAATCATTATATACTGTTCAGATAAAGGATACGATGTTCGAATATCAATGATGCGTCCCGCGGTCCTTATCACACAGTCTCTCGATTAACACGCATCAACGAAGAGAAAAGGTTCCCGGAGAGAAAAGTTGTCGATCAGGAAGTCAATTAAACTCTTTACCGTTACTTTAAGATGAAACAGACTGACCCGCGTTGTCACGCGCTGTTCATCTCACACACGAGCCCTCCTTATCGGCGAGCACGGAGCCGCTGCGAGCGATGGCGGTGTGGAAGACCGGGAGAGATCGGCGAAGCAGGCGAGCCGTCATGCAACCACGGCGATCTGCGAAGCGCTGATCTGGTGATCCGAAATGGTCACGGGCACCACGTGTGACCGGTGTAATCTGCGTTGTTTTTTTTCAATGAGTAGTAACCAGACGGACATCAGCTGACGGTTTGACTCTTCTTTTACTCTCCCATGCAGAGACCGGTTTGCCTCTTCTTTTGCTCTCCCATTCATAGACTGATAAAACATAAAACAGTCTTTACAGTGTTTTCGCCCTTCTTGTCTTTTCTCTCCCATGCAGAGACAGTGCAGAAAGGGCAGAGAAAATGGTATAAAACTTTCATACTAAATTAATTTAACGAGTGACAAAACAGCAAAACTGATAAAACATAAAACAGTCTTTACAGTGTGTTTTCGCCCTTC
>NW_015635661.1:0-2234 GCF_001515625.1 Sinocyclocheilus rhinocerous | reverse complement strand
ACACACACACACACTCACACACACACACACACACACACACTCAGATGATTTCTCATAAAGCGTAAAATGAGTAATGTAAAAACATAAGTATCATATCATTTTTACACTGATTTGTTAACATTAGTTAACTACAATAGAAATAACAATGATCATCTGTTAACCTTAATGTTAAATTCAACCTTAACTCATACATTATTAAAATCAAAAGTGTCTGTTAACATTAGTTAATGCACTCTGAGTTAACATAAACAAAGAACAAATGCAGTTTTATTAATGGTGTTTATTAAAAGCGTCCTAAAAAGTCTTAAAGAGTTTTAATTCGTGCTTTCACAAATCAAGGCCTTAAAAGGTGTAAATTAATAAAGTCATGGCATTAAATGTGAAACATGAGTATCTTTCCTCAGTATTTCTGTCTTGTTTTCTAGAAACATCCTTAAATCAAGATGCATTTCCTGAAGATGCTCAATAAGAAGTCTTGTTTTCCAATAAACTGAACAAAATGAAGTGAGTTTATGCTTAAAACAAGAACAAATATCTGACTATGTGGAATTGAAAACTTGTTTTTCTATCAGATTTATTCATTTATTGACCCCATTGACAGATATTTGTCCTTGTTTAAATCATAAACTCACTTCATTTTGATCAATTTGTCATTTTGCTTCTCAATGTATCTTATTCTTTTTTTAAAGTACAGAAACCCTGCAGAAAGCCTGATGAACTAACAGTCAGGTTAATAAATATCTTGCTCTTTGCTGGTTTATCTTGATGCACTAACTGATGTCGTAAGTGATGTGTGTGTTGTTGCTGTTATGGTCTATTGGCATGTTCTGAAGCACAGCACACACAGCACGTTTAACTGTAGTTTCTCATGCAGAGTTGTAGATGAAGTAAGACAAATGGAGCTGATCTGCAGTGACCTGATGGTAATTACTTCGCTAAATTAAATATGCTTTCATCTCGCTTCCTCGGCCGCCTGCTTCTGATTTCCTGCTATTTATATGTATCTGTGATCTGCAGCCATGAGGAGAGGCAGAGAGCATTATGGGAGCTGCTGTGTTTGCGTGGCTGTGCGTTTCCTGTGTGCTTTATTAGATTTTAAGTGTTTTCTCCACACAATGCCAGCATGCGTGTGTGTGTGTGAGAGAGAGAAAGTGTGTGTGTGCTGCAGTGTGAGGGGGAGGAGACGAGAGATTCATCACTGCTGTCACACAGCGGCTGTGTTCACAATCACACACTAGCACACTACTCTCACTAGTGCTCTTGCTCTTCTGCATGTGTGGAATAATGCGTTTACCATTAGTTATTTTAGGATCACTGATTCTATTTTCTGTTTCTTTTTGTTTTGCTTTTTTTATATAGTTTATGTTGCCTTTGCAACTAGCTGAAGTAAAATAAGTTTACATTTTTTTGCATATTTTAATTATTTAATTTCAGCATTGTACTGTATATTAATAGCGTCATTAATATACAGTTTTTCTTAAAGGTCCCATATTGTCAAAACTGAAATTTCCTGGCTTTTTTCATGATAACTGAGGTCTAGGTGCTATGTAACTACCATATAAGTTTCAAAACAGTCAGTCCACAGTAAAATGCACACAGCCTGCATAAAGTAGCTGTGCTTTTTCACGAACCGTTGTGACTTCCGTAAAAAGTTGACGTCAGAACGACACAGTCACCGCCTTCAGTCACCACCCCGAGCACCGCCCACCCTCCCACTCTCCTTTTGCCAAACCCCAGACAACATCGCGTCCATGCCATTGCTGAGCAACAACAACACGGAAACATGTCAAAAAGGTTAACTTTAACCACGAAACCAGATCGGCCGACCTGTAACGTTACACTCTCACTCAGAAAAGGTTCACTTTAACCACGAAACCAGATCGGCTGACCTGTAACGTTACACTCTCACTCAAAGGATGGACGATCTGACGGGATTGTTACTATGAGTGATCACATCTAGCGTGTGTATAGTAAAGACAAACTCACCGTGTCTATCTAGTCATGATGAAGATGTATATACATTTCAATTTCAGCAGGCAACTATTTTTACAGCTACATTATTGTTCCAGCCACAATTAATCACAACAATGTATATACAATTACAAATGATTATATATAAATCGTTAGTTTGTTGTTTTACACACATGCACACAGACATTTCATACACAACATAGTCGTGAGATGCAAGGAACATAGACATATGGCAAGAAATCTGTAGACGCGCCCATAACAAC
>NW_015635660.1:0-491 GCF_001515625.1 Sinocyclocheilus rhinocerous | reverse complement strand
ACTTTTATTTTTTATATCTTTTTGAAAGTAGACACAAAACAACACGCATATGAAAGTTGTGGGGGCTCTTATTTTGTAATTACACACCAGACAGTCCTGAAACGACGCAGCTGACACTGTGGCAAGATGTACTCTCAATCTGAGGTGGAACTGGTCTGTGCAATCTAGAACTTTTATTTTTATAGCTTTTTGAATGTGGAGATGCAGCAAGCGTATATTCTTGCTCTTATTTTGTAATATGAGTATTGGAGGGCTTTTATTTTGGTATTCAACATCAGACAGTTACGGACTGTGTGTTGGGAAAAAATCGCGTTCGCTGGAAGAGGAGCACTGCATTCAGATCAGTTCTCTGACGGTTTTACCGTAATATGCAGTTTATGCGCGACCCTCGAAATAACGTGGCGGCTAGATTGAGCGTGATTTTCGACTTGGCGGCTGGCTTGAACAACGGGAGTTGTTTTCTCTTTATAACGACTTAATTTTCTCGTGAT
>NW_015635659.1:417-560 GCF_001515625.1 Sinocyclocheilus rhinocerous | reverse complement strand
ATTTAAAGGCAGAACCATAAATTGTTCAGTAAACCACTGTTTATATATATATATCAATTGTATGCAATTAAATGTTTTCTCCCCCTGCGGTACCAAAAATGTATGAAACTGTGACTTCAAAACTGAGGTACAATTACACTACT
>NW_015635659.1:0-357 GCF_001515625.1 Sinocyclocheilus rhinocerous | reverse complement strand
ATGTATATAATTAAGTATTATGTCTAAAAATAGCCTGTTATTAAAGTAGCTAAAAATTTTTAAAAAAGGATAAATTTTTGTACATTTATTCACTCAACATACATTTGCAAAATAGCACACTTCTGTTATGTTCTGTATTGTAATTCTGTTATTAAAATTCTACTATAAACATTTAGAAAAATGAGTGTGAATCCATTTTTTGTGTTTAAGATTTACTGTGTAATGGGTATTTTAAATAAAAAAAATAGGTGTGGTGTAAATATGGTTAAATAATGGCATTATGGCACTGGGCAGTCAGCAAATTTCCTTTGCCGTGGATCTGGCCCATATCAACAGCTAAAGTGTGGCCCAGATTAG
>NW_015635658.1:712-874 GCF_001515625.1 Sinocyclocheilus rhinocerous | reverse complement strand
TTGTGGTGTTCACAATCATAATCAACAATTTTCTAAGTAAAATGTGCACATTTAATTCATGTAATTAATGAACTGCATGGGAAGCAGTGGTGGAGTAGTTTTACTTCGTTACCAAACGATTCACGAATTGGATGGAATGATCCGATTGCAGCTGTTCTCGAG
>NW_015635658.1:0-610 GCF_001515625.1 Sinocyclocheilus rhinocerous | reverse complement strand
TGTAACCCTCGTTCCCTGAAGGAGGGAACGGAGACGTTACGTCAGTCGTGACTGACGAATTGGGGTCTCACCCGAGAGCCCAATCACCTTCGAGTGCTAACTAAACAAGCCAATGACAGTTTGCGTGCGTGTTTTAGCCACGCGCACCCCGCCCCGCAGCGTGGGTATAAAAGGAAAGCGCGTGCAAACGCACATCAGTTTTTCGCTGAGGAGCCGAGACTGTGCGCCCCGCCCGTACAGCGGTGGTACAGCAACTGTGGCGACGGGACGTAACGTAACGAGGGTTACATACGTAACCGAGACGTTCCCTTTCAGTCAGTCACGTTCGACGTTACGTCAGTCGTGACTGACAAATTGGGATCTGTATGGAAAACGCCACTATTGCTGACCCCCCCCAGTGCCCTATGAAGGCCGGCAAGTCCCCCCACACCAGTTGGGGCGGAAGAAGGACAGGGCTTAGGCAGAGGTGTCCGCGACTGCTGTTCTGTACAGTGGGATATTGGATAACACTGGGGAAGCATACCCAAGTAGGGGAACGCTAGGGAAGCCACATCCTGCGTATAATAGGTATCATGTGGAGATACACATATGGACTGGCCATAGGGCAGTA
>NW_015635657.1:0-834 GCF_001515625.1 Sinocyclocheilus rhinocerous | reverse complement strand
TTTCTCAAGGAAAAAAAATCTCTCAACTAATGCTGTGAAATATACCCGAGAATCTGTTGGTACTACATTACTATAATATTGAAGGTTAAAATTACACCTAATGAAGTTTTTAAAATAATAAAGTTCCAATTACATAATAATATTTCTACTTCAATTAATTTGTTTGAAATATAAACATAATGGTGGCTGTCATAAAAACTTGATGGATTTATTCAAACATAAATTAAACATTGCAGACCAGTAAAATTTATAATGAATGTTATATGGTGCATATATTTAGCAAAATGCCCCTCTCTACAGTTTATTTTTCTATCTGACTAATGAGTTTATGGTCACCAAATATGTTTTTTTTTTAGGTAAATGTGACGTTATGTGACATTGTTTACAAGCTGTTATATTGACATCTTTGAGCAGCTGAAACACGGATTGAGCGATTACATGAGACAGGATACGGATTGTAAAGTTGTACTTTCTTTTAACTTACCTTCGGATGTTTATTCATGTTTATTTTGTGCTGAAACTGGTTTTAATGTGGAGGAGATGATCAGTTCACGTGCGCCTCGCGCTGCTGCGTCTGTTGATCTGAGGCGCTACAGCGATCTGTCACTCCACATTAAACAGCGCCAAAACGGCATTTATTGTTTGAATACTGCAATACAGTGGACATAATTTGAAATCTGAGACTTTGTTTCATATTAAAAGTACCAAAGCACAATGCTTATTGCGATTTATTGGATGGGAAGTGTCCTTCAACGTTTCATCCATTAACTGAGACTAATCGATTCTTGGGATTTAAAGGGGTCATATGATGCTATTTTAAAGATCATTATTTGG
>NW_015635656.1:0-826 GCF_001515625.1 Sinocyclocheilus rhinocerous | reverse complement strand
TCCAAATCATACCCATTCAATTGAATTTGCCACAGGTTAACTTCATTTGAAGTGTAGTAACATCTACAAGCAATATGAATGTTCCTGAGCTAAATTTCAACTGAATACTTATGCAATAGAATCATTTAAGTTTTTTATTTTTAATACATTTGCAAAGATGTTAAAAACCTGTTTTTTGCTTTGTATGTATGGTGTATGGAGTGTAGAATGATGTGGTAAAAAAGTAATTTAAAGCAATTTAACATAAGGCAGCAACATAACAAAACATGAAAAAAATGAAGGGGTATGAATACTTTTGCAAGGCACTGTATATATATATATATATATGTATATTAGGGCTGGGCAAGTTAACGCTTTATTATCGCGTTAATGCATTAATTGATTAACGCCGACAATTATTTTATCGCTCATTAATGCAGTTTTTTATTATTATGAAAGTCTGTTGCTCGCTGGCTCTGAATACACATACAGACAAACCATGGGTCACAGGAGGGGTGGGATGTTGATCAGTACTGGCTTGGGATGAGCGTCATCACGTGTCTCAACCAATGAGAGCATTTGGGGTGGGCCTAAGACTACAGCAGCACTCACATGAAGCGCTAACGACTTCATAAGTGGGAAATAGGAGGTTTCCGATAGCACATGAAGACAGCAGAGAAGCGCTCTCGCTCTCAGCACAGTGGAGTGCATCGTTTTGTTAAAGGTGCAGTAGGAGATCTTGGAAAATGCTAACTTTAGCCTGATAGCATTAAAAGCGAACGTCCCACCCTCCCTGCAATCACCGTCCAAGGCCACGCCCCCTGAACGCATTTACGCTCACAGACCA
>NW_015635655.1:675-1231 GCF_001515625.1 Sinocyclocheilus rhinocerous | reverse complement strand
CTCATTATAATTCACTTTTCAAGCAATATCACCTAAAAATCTATTAAAAAACATGTAAGCCTATTCAGTGACTAACATGGAGCGTTTAAATATATTCACAGTTACAGTTTAAATAAAATAATACAATATAATAATATAGGCTAATGTTAATCGGAGCACATATGAACTTACTGGTAATAATTAATACCACACGTCTCTAAAGAAAAAAATTATACAGTAGACCTCATTTCTGAAAACTAGATAATTGTATGATCAGCAGATGTCTATTATTTCAGAGTTCAGGTTTTGTTTTTTTGTTTTTTCATGTCATACAGCTGCTTATTACAAGAGCAGTTTCTTGTAGGCTAACTCTACATGTTCATACTAATAGCCTATATATTGATAAATAATTAATAAATATTCATACATAGGCCTATTTGAAAATGTTTTGAAACTGGTCTACCCAGTTTGATACATTTTCATTTTCAAATGTTATGTCTATTAAAATAAGGCTGTAGCTCATATAGTAGCCTATTGTTCATGTGCCTTATTCTACTGAAGCCTTATGATCACAGTC